>NC_072739.1:87856881-88039311 GCF_026930045.1 Uloborus diversus | reverse complement strand
ACGAAAGAAATGTATTTATGCATTCAAAAATAAATTTGGGTCTTTCACAAAAAAATATGATGGAATACCTCAGGGAAAATGAAGAAAAATGGTCAACTGTTTTAGGGTAAATAAAAATTTTAAAATCTTACAAACATTCACAATTTTGAGTTTGAAAACTGGGGTGATTTGAACAAAAAAAAAATGAGCCAGCAGAATCAGCTGTTTTGCATTGCTGCTATCTATAATCATTAAAGAGAACAAAATACTACCCCTGCAGAAATCTTGGTGGTTTTAAAGAGAAAAAAGAATATTTTTGGCAAATTTTGAAATTGGTGTTTTTTTTTTTTTTTTTTTCGTGATTACTGTGCCAGAAAGGGTTATAAGCTATTTTATAGCAGTCCTATTCTCTGTTCATTAATGTAGGGAGCTTGTTGCAGTGTACTATATATATATATTTTTTTTTTCTTATAAGATACATGGTTCTTTCTTTTATACCTCAAAGTATTTCGTTATTGCCAATTAAATTCTCCAATAAAAGTAAAATAATTTAATAAAGAAATATGTGGTGAAAAAAAGATTATTTTTACTATAATTTATAGATTTAAAACGAGCATTCTTTATACAGATATCAATAATAAATTTCAACAATAAATCAAACTGCAGTACTTTTTTAAATATTATACACAATACAGACCACAAAGCTCTTCATTTTGGCCAATTGTAATCTAATTTCAAAGCTCTTCCAGGCAAATATTGAAAACACAAAGGTTTTGCTGAAGACAAAGTACACTGAAATGATTTAAATACAAAACTAACAAAAATGAATGGTATAAAAAATTAGTATGAAAGTATAAATTGAATCGTTATGATACTTATTAATGGGTTTTACATCATAAAAGATCACATTCAAATATTAAAAGTATCATTATATCATGCACAGTTTTATACACATCCATTATCACATGCATACAATCAAAATTAATTTTTAAAAAATTACAAAAACGTATACTTATCTCTTTTATGAAAGAAAGTATATTACTTGTGAAACATTCATTTTTGACTAAAAATTTGGAGAGTAGAAAAGCAACATTCATTCTAAATGTTACGTATCCAAAAAAGAGAAAAATAAATCAAAACAGGAAAATGTATGAAGTAAATAAAAAACTTTGCATTTTGTAACATCTTGTAATGTTTTACAAACATTTCATTCTGGCAGTGAACGAAACCATTTAAGCGAGATCATAAACTTGTACTAAACTATTTTATAAATAAGTGAAAAATGACTGCAAATGAAAAATTACATGACATATGCAGAATGAATGTTGAGACATTTTTATGACTTTGGCATTTTTCTTTCAACAGTTAACAGCTATAGTATTTACAGATGATAACAAATTAAAAAATCAACAGTAAGTGGTCATATTCGAGGTTTATAAGTGAGCGTTACATGAAAAGTTTGAACATCAAGTTCTGTGCAGTCTTGTTCAGTTATACCAACCGGATTCGAAAGTCGATTAATAACTTTAGCACGCGCTGGGCTTGAGCCCGATACAACAGTTGGCTCAACAGACATAGAACTACCCAGGGAAACTACTTTATTGGCACCAGAGTCCCACTTAGTTTTGCTTGAAGTAGCAATACCGGATGTTGAAATACACGACGTGTTTGCACCATTTTCTTTATCTCGTTTACTTTTACTTGACGAACGACGGACTAGACGTTTCTCCTTGCCTGAAGAACGCCGAACAAGTTGTTTGTCACTTCCAGCACCCACAGAATTTAATAATGAATTTGAAGAAATAGAAGATGCATTTGACCCTCTCTTAGAGTCTGATGTTTTCATAAGCTGCAAAAAATAAAATGTCACTTTCAGATTAATTAATGCAATTATATTCACTATTTATCAATGTTTAACAATAAAATGCATAACAAGTGCTTTTAAAGAAAATAAATTCTCTTAAACTGGAACTAGCCCTGCAAAGAAATGCAACAAAATATTGTAGACCAAATGTTGTGCAAAGATATTGTAGGATGTTTTCTATTAAAAATTTCCTTTTGTGCTCAAGAATTGATAGTCCCCTTCAAAGATCTCTTCCCAGCAGGCTCATTATTTGTGCAATCAAGGGGGGGGGAGGGCAATTGAGTCCTCAATTTTAAAAACATAATGCAATTACGCATCTGTGCATGTATTTTGACTTCTTGCCCCTATAAAATGTATTTATATTTGTACCCTTGCTATATAATAAGTTTTCTGTGCTAAACAATAAGATTTCAATAAACAAAATTGTCATTTTATTTCTTCAAAAAAAAAAAACATTTTTCTCTGGTAACTTCCATTGCAGTCTGTGTCTTCGTCCTTTGTGTTTTAGTTTTTGATCTATACCAATTATAGTGCTTGCTCCTCCTTTTTGGAGCTGAAACATGAAGAAATTCTAATCCTCTTCATTTTTTATCTGTCCCAAAGCACCTGTATGAGCTACATGAAAGAGATGGTCTATATTTTCAAAGCAAAGCTTTCTCATTTGTAAAGGCACCACAGAAACAGGCAGAGAACACATACAATGTCACAGCAAGGAATGTTTTCAGTAAAATTAAATTTGTAACATAAAAGGAGGCAACCAAAATTGCATATCTGCTAAATATTAAATGTTTAAAAAAACGACTGAAAAAAGACTTTTTCGGGAAAAATTCAAACATTTTGGGTCCATTGAGGCACTTTTTAATCTCATTTGATTGAGCTAATGTTGTTGTTTTGTTGATTGAAACAAGATAAGGGGGTGGGAGAAAACTTTTTACAAAGTTGAAAAATAAGGCCCACTCTAACGTACATACGTATATTTATACTAATAATAAAGCTGAAAATCTGGATCTCTGTTACGCGCATAGCGCCCAACCGTTCGGCCAATTTTCATGAAATTTGGCACAGAATTAGATCGTAGCATAGGAGTGAGCACCTCAAAGCAGTTTTTCGAAAATTTGATTTGGTTCTTTTTCTATTCCAATTTTAAGCCCAATTTACCAAGCGAATTACCATAACGCAGACGAGTAAATTATCATAACATGGATGAGCAAATTACTATAACTTGGACGAACAAATTAACATAACATATTGGCAAGAAATTCATACTCCATTATTTGTAAATATACAGGCGAACCAAATGACCTTTTAATTTTCTACTATGAACAAAGCCGCACAGGTACCGCTAGTTTCATAATCAAGTGTGACATCATGTATGTGGAATGCTACTTGTTTAAATAAATAACATATCTTGCAAAATGATTACTAGATTTCATTGATTGTAATTTCTTACAATATAAAACACCACACAGCAATTTGTCATGCATTAAAATACATTTAATCAGAATTTGCAGAACTCAAGCATAAAGTGTTTACTAATCTAGTAACTTTTATAGTACTAGCAAGCATGCTGTTACTGTTTTCTCCTTTAACCACAACTGTTAAAATTAAAACCAAATAAAAATTATTTTGATAATTAAATTACTTTATGAAAAAAAAAAACAATAAATAGCCATTTCAACATAAGGGAGGGAATCCAAAAATGCAGCGAGCAAAAAATATTAGAACTTAAATTCATTTAACCACACTTATTGAAAATTTAATAAATAATAAAATGCTGTTATATTTGAAAAAAATACCTTCGCAGCAACTTCTTCCATTTCGGCAATCTCAGGCTGAACACTGAATGGAGTTGGTGAGGGACAAGGAGAAGGGTTGAGAAACCACTCCGATCGGGTCCGCATTCGGGCAGTTTGCCTTTCATGGACCTGTGGCAGAAAGGATAAAGACTTTGTGCTCTCAGCATAGCGATTAACTGCTTTCAGCTCATCTGGATCAAGGGCCAAAAAAGACATGGGAGAAGCTGCCTAATAAATGAAGTGGCCACATTAACGCCACAGATCGTTCTATGGAAAAGCAGAGCTACTACAAGAAATCTAGTCTAGGTCTACAAAATAACAGTTGAGACTATTAAATTAAAAATTTAAAAAAAAAAAACTTCTTTTAGTTTTCACCTTGTAATATTGCTCTTTTAGTTTTATATTTGTTTCTTCTGTTCTAAATTTTGTTCCTTTGCTGTGATATGAACCGTCTTTTTTTCTTTTTTTTTTTTTGGACTGAATTCCGAAACAAACCCCATATGAAACACTCTTTTTAAATTAATACCATTTCATTTAAACAAAGTAGTCCACTGATTTAAAAAAAAAAAATTGACGAGATTTATAGAAGTATAATATCATCAAATATGATAGGGCTGAAAATTGCATGACATTTTAAATAGTCATTTTAACAAAGTCAATATGTTTCGATAACGAAGCATAACACGATATAAAATCACATAGGCTATGCTTCTGTGTTTTGACTTAATTCAGGGAAATTTGAAAGCAGTGAGCTCGGTATCACAAACCCTTGTAGAGAAGAAGAAAAAATATATATGTACCTTAAAAAGGCCATTGTCTTCTAAAGAAACACTCAGCCTCGTATAGGTGTCTCCCAAATTACTTAGACTACCACTTAGTTGAGGACCATCTCCTTGAACCATTGGTTCACTAGCATGAATTAAAGCAGGAGTACTTCGACATTCTTCTTGAGAAGATATAGCTGAAAAAGTTTCACAAATCAGTTACAAAATTCTGCTGCTGAAGATTAAACTTTATGACATTCAATGGATTTTAAAATCAGTTACTGATGATTAACTTTTTTTCAACTTTAGCTAACTTTTATAACTCTCATTTCAAATTTATTTAGTTCCTTCCATTTATTTATTGCATTTTCTTAACAATTAAACATAAGCAGTAGTTGATCCAGGTTTTTATTTATAGGTCCGCATTTTGTGGAATGAAAATCTGTTTTTTTTTTTTTTTTTTTTTTTTTTTTTTTTTTTTTTTTTTTTTTTTTTTTTTTTTTTTTTTTATGTGTGTGTGTGAAAAAAGAGCTATTTTTTGTTTTGTGGAATGAAAATCTGTTTTTTTTTTTTTTTTTGGTGTGTGTGTGTGTGTGTGAAAAAAGAGCTATTTTTTGGGCATTTTTCTTCTGTATATTTTTTGTGAAAAAGCATGTCATATCATATACAGCATATTGAGCTGTCACAAATCCAATCTGAAATCCCTTTTGGCCAAAAATACTTCACTGGTGATGACTTGGAAGCTAGAGGGGGGGTTCCTGATGTTTTGCTTTCATGCAAATTAATTGAGTTTACAGTGATGAAAAAAACGTTTTCACAAATGAAATGTTGGGAAATGTCCTACTTTAGGTTATAAATTTTGTGAAGCGGCCACTTTAACGAAAACGAATTTTGTGAAGGAGCCGCGAAGCGGATCCAATTTGGACCTCAATCGACTTCTGATCAGTAGAAATTGCACAATTTTTCAAATAATTGTTATTGCACTGAAATGACTATTTCATTAGATTTTCTAGGAAACACTGTGTCTTAAACACAAAACAAATGCAGCAAATTTGGCATGACAGATTTTGAACTAAAGAAAAATGCCGAATTCCAAAAGAGGAAATTTTTAATATAATACAAAAAGGCACTTGAAAAAAAAATGTTAAAAAAAATTGACTTGTTAAAACACAATACTATATATTTTTATAAAAAAAGAAATCAAACTGCAAACAAAATATAAAAAATTTGCTAAAAAATGTATTCCAGCTGACATACATTAATGTTAGGCACTACATGGAATTTTAAGCATAATGCAGTGTGATACTAGAGTAGTTTTCTGCATCTACAGGAACAAATCACACACAAGACCTCTAAGCTTCATTGAGAAAACAGTTTCACAAACATTGGATATAATAACAAGAATACAGCAGGATTTTTATTAGGAGATGTGACAGCTCAGAAGTTTGTTGAAATCAAGCAAACTTTCTCCCAAATGAATGGGGAAAATAGAAAGCAAGCAATATTAATTTAGTGTAATCAAAAAATATTTATAAAAAATATATTGACACTTCAGATAGGAAGAAATTGGACTGAAACTAGACAAATGATTAATAAATATTTTGACAGAAGTTTAGTACTATTCTAAGTTTATTTATTTTGGAACAGTACTTAAAGAAGCACATTATTTTTATTAAATTGTAAACACCTGTATTTTGGTAAACTAAAAGTCAACCCAAGAACATCAAATTGAACAGCAATTTTTTAACTAAGACTGCAGACATTGACTGCTAACACTGCAAACTATATAGGATTCTCATTGCAAATTTTTATTTCAGCATATGGTCTTTCAACATTTTCATGTAACTTTTTATTTCTAAAATATTTTAGATTTAACCACAGGATATAAAATGATTTTTAAAAAAAATTTCAAAAAAAAAATTGCTAATCTGTAGATAACAGGAAATTTGCTTAAGAAATAGATTTTAGCACTACTGAACATAAAATAAAGAAAACATTCAGTAAAATATCAATGTGAATAATCAAAGTGAAAAAACTAAAATAAGTGGAAAATCTGCATTTTTATTACTGGAATTTTTTTTTTTTTTTTGGTTGGCTTGGTGGCGTGGCGGTGAGGAGTCAATCCCACACATCTTTGGTATCAGGATATGACCCGCGGTCTAAATGGCCGGTCAGTGGATTCTTGAGATGCAGAAAATTGTCGGAGTCTACGTTGTATGATTATGTGGTATGTAAAAAACCCCTTTTGATATTGGTATGCTCTCGAGTTTAAATCCCAAGTGCAGTTTTGCATCAGAGAGCCCTTTTGCCTCCATCTAGTGGGAAACTGGGCATCAAAATTTACTGTGCCATTGACATCATACATTAATAGTTACATGAAATGTTACATGGCACACAAAAGACTAACATATTGGGGGATCACACTAGGTCTGCAAAAAAAAAAGAGAGATAGAGCCTCTAATGCAGCCCCAAAGAAGAAGAAAAAAAAAATTTTTTTTTTTTTTCGATTGAAAGAAACGTAGGGGCAGAAAAAAATTTTTGTAAGCTGGGAGCTAAATATCTCAGAATAGCACGGTAATGGGATGCACACAAATGTGATCAAATGAAAGGGTTGATTTGACGGTTTTTAAGAGGTATTACCTCCTGCACATTTGAATTCATTGGGAAACCGGGAATCCTATATTTTCAAATCTAAACCTTGACTCACTTAAAGCACTGGCCATTATTGGTGTATTTACCTTACTTTATATAAAGGGCTTTTCTTCACCATAACATATTTACAATTATATTGTAATTTGAGAACTGACAGTTTAATGCATTGAACAAGTAGTGGAAAATTACAGAAAAATAAATGTTTAAAATATGATAGTAGTGAAATATAAATTAAATGTTAATGTGATCGGTGGGCTTACTGTATCAGGTTAAATTGTTTCAAACCTTGGTGTCATTGAAAACATATCGCTCTTCTTAGTGCGGGCGCTCAAATTTGGATCCCATAGCAATGATGTTTTTATGACTCATATTTTTCAACACCAATTTTATTTTTATTTAGTCATGTATTTACTTATTTTATTTTTTTTATTGTTCAAAAACTTTGGCAAAACTGCAGAACCCCCATACAGCAATTCTATGCCTTCCTAAGGAGGCATGTCCCGCAGATTGGAAACCTCTGGATTAATTATTAGGCAAAAAGCAATGAATCATAAGTTAAAAATGAGTTTAGAGAGAAAAAAGAGACCTTGATGCCAGTTAATATGTTATATCATAATTGCATACTTCTTATGACCTTACCTTCTAAATTAAAAGGCAAGCCCCATCGCTCTGCCTCTTGCTGGAGCCAGGACTTTTCTGTCTCCAGTGAGGCTTTGCCTAAAACACAAGAAGCAATTGCAGAAGCAGCAAAACATACAAGCACATACAGTTAGTTTAAAAATGCAGCTGAAGCTCACAATCCAAAGAAGCATATGACAATAGGGGAAAAAACATGGAAACAAAACATTTTGAGCAAATGTTTATGTTATATACATTATAAACAGCCTGATTATCACATTCAAAGGCTGTAGTTTTGTCCTTGTTATGGACTCATCAGTCTGGAAGTCTCAATAACCAAGCTGGGGGCAAATGTCCTCTCACTGAAGCTGAGAGTATCAACAAACTGATAGCTAATATGAATTTAGGTTACTGACTATTTCAGACTGATGAGTTGATAAAAGGATGAAACTGCAGTTTCTGATGTCATAACTGGTCTGTCGGTACATTGCATGTAGTTCTGCCATAGACCTGGCTTAAGCACAGAAATTACTGCTTAATTTCTTACAATGTTTAAAGACGCTCAATTAGCTATCAGTAAGCTTTGAAATATCAAAAAGTTTAATGGTGAAATTGATTTTGCATAGCATTTCAAGTGATACTTGAATACACAGTCCAGTCACATTAATGTGACCACCACGTACTTTCCACGTCAGAGTTAAATAACCAATCACAGAAGGCAGGTGGCAGCACAGTGCAGTTGAGCGTATATAAAGGGTGTGTGAGGGCTTCGGAAAACATTTCAATCGTTGGCATAATGCAGAAACGAAGCGATTTATTCAACGTCCAAAAGGGCATGATCATTGGCTTTCGGGCCAAGGATGGAAGCATTTCCGAAACGGCTGAGTTTGTGAACTGGTTCGCGTGCCGCCGTGGTAAAAGTGTACCGTGCATGGCAAAATGGGACTGTCCAAAATCAGCGACGTGGCAAATGTGGTGCACCACGGGCCATAGATGATGTTGGCATAAAATATTATTTTATTTTTATTCTCGGTCCACAGCCGATAATTTAAAGAAAATAATTTAAAGTTAAATGTACCTCCTTTAAGCCCAGTCTGGTAAAAGTAGAACTAGTCAACTAGTTGGTGCTAACACTTCAATCGACAATTCCCCCACGCCATAATTAATGGCGACTGTTTACTAAATCCATTGAAGATTGCATGTCTCGATGTGTCGATTCAGAAAAAGTTGAGTTGTCACCTGATTGATTCGAATTAATTCCACTTGTTGACCGCATGTGCTATGGAGAGTAGTACGAATATTCGCGGCAGTGGAATAAACAAATGAGTGATGGTTGAAGTAGAAGTTAGTGTGGTGACGTCATCGAGGCATGGAATCTCATTGGCTGATAAAACATATATATTGAGGCGAGTGGCATCACTCTCTCTCGCTTCTCTCAACGATCCCCAGTTTTGTTTTGATCGTGAAGCCTAGTTCGGCTCACGTGTGTGGGGGGGGGGGGGTTCCCCGCGGTGCTAGCGGCTTTTTTAGTGGGATGTGAATGGTGATGAATATTCACCTTGCTTTTGAAGTATTGAAATTTTCTAAGTCCTGGAATTAGAATGAGTCCAGGTGAAGAAACACTTGAGTTGTGTCCGGCCAATTGATATTGCCGAGGAAGTGAGTTCCTAAAAGTCTACCTGAGATGTTCACCGATCTCCGAACTGTCTAACTTTGCCTTCCTGTTACGGGCGTTCCTGAAGTGTGATCCGGGGGACTTTTTGTGTTTCTGGACGTGGATCCTTCGGACTGGCCAGTGACTACATCGACAGATTGGTGACATTTTCCTTTTACTTATTGGAACCACTTTTGTTGTGATATTTTGGGGGTGTTCTTTTATGGGGATATTGTATTACAGTTCTAGTCATATTTAATAAATGTATTTTTCTGAAATATGTTTTTTGCTTGTCTCCAACTTGACATTACACGGCCAGTTAATGTTGGCTTAGTTTAACTCTCTTAAACTTTGGATTTTTAAACTTAACTTTATTATGCCAACAGATGACAGAGGCGAACGACGGTTGCGGAGATGCGTTCGGGCAGATAGACGGGCTACCATTGAGCAACTGACCACCAAAATGAACCAAGGGGCTACCAAAAGTGTCTCCCAAACTACTATTCAGCGAACATTGCTGCGTCTGGGCCTCCAAAGCAGACACCTGGTTAGTGCACCTATGCTGACTGCTGTTCATCGATGACGAAGGCTAGAATTTGCATGCCAGTACAGCAGTTGGACATCCACTGAGTGGCGACAGGTAGCGTTTTCAGATGAATCGCGTTTTATGCTCTATCGGACAAATGGACGTTGGCATTTAAGGCGTGGAACCTCTGAAAGGAACCACCCTGCAACCATTGCCGGAACGGTCCAAGCTGGAAGCGGGAGCATTATGATCTGGGGAATGTTTTCCTGGCATTCTCTGGGTTCACTGATCATTGTGGAAGGCACGATGGATTAATACAAGTACGCATCTGTCCTTGCGGACCATGTCCACCCCTACATGCGCATTGTTTTTCCTCAGGATGATGGTATCTTCCAGCAGGACAATGCGAGGTGCCATACATCTGCCGGTGTACGTGCGTGGTTCGAAGAGCACCAGGATGAGTTTACCGTCCTCCCTGGCCCGCAAACTCACCTGACTTAAACCCAATCGAGCATCTGTGGGACCATCTCGATCGAGTTGTTCGCGCCATGGATCCTCAACCGCGTAATCTAGCGCAGCTGGCCACGGCATTAGAGTCGGCATGGCTCAACATCCGAGAGAAAACCTTCAGGGACCTCAAGTGACTCTCTTCCTGCACGTCTCGCAGCAGTCCGCTCTGCGAAAGGTGGTTATTCTGGCTTTTGACAGATGGTAACATTAATGTGACTGGACTGTGTACTCAAAAGATGTAATGAAAAAATAATTTCACAAATCATAGTTCTATGTACTTTATAGCAATATATATATATATATATATATATATATATATATATATATATATATATATATATATATATATATATATATATATATATATAGATAGATAGATAGATAGATAGATAGATAGATAGATATAGATATATAACAGTACTTTTTCTTTTCTTTTTTAATATTTCAAAAAAAAAAATGCATGTGCACAAATTGATATTTATTCCAGAATTTTTAAGCATAAGTTTATTTTGTATCTTTATTACATATATTGAGTTATTGTAACAATGCAAAAAAACGAAAAAAAACACGAGTTGGCCAAAGAGAAAAAGTAACTTAGAATAACAAAATGAAACACTATTAAGAGTCTCATAATAGAAAATGTAATGTTATAAAACTAAAACAGAGCATTGAATTTTGTTCTTATTATTTTTAATATTTATGTTTAATTTTGATGTTTAAAATTTTACTAAAATTATCCAGAGGAAAAAGTTTTTTTTTTTTTTTTTTTTGTTTTTTTTTTTTTTTAATTTGTCAAAATGTTGAGAGAAAATAGTTTGAAAAAGCTCATGCAAATAAGTAACAGATAAATATTTAAGAGGAATTTGAGACAAAATGTTAAAAATGCACATGCTATAGCTTTAAAAACACTTTGAAAGTGCATTCAGTGAAATATTTCTGGGATATTCCAAATAGTGATCAATAAAAATAAATAAAAACCTGAAGTTATTCAAACATGGACACATCTGAAATATATAACTTAAATATTTCAAGTTAAATAAGGAACAAACAATCAATAAGTGTAATGAACTAATAGCATATTTAATTTGTTAATAAAATTTGTAAATCTTATTAGTTTAGATTAATTAAGATTAAAAAAAAATTCAAAACAAAAAATGTATATATAAAGCTTAAGATTTTAAAGATTATTGTCTGAGAAATTATTACCCATAGATGAATATCAAATATTTTCTAAAACTTACAATAAAAAATATGTATCCAACACTGAGTATTTATCTAAGATGTTAAAAAGTTTCAAATCATTTCATATTTGTAGTGAGGAAAGGCTTAGGTATAATAAGATGACTAGTAGTAGCCTTAAACAGCAATAAAAAAATTATTATGCTTTCAATAATAAGAAATTTTCTGAAAAGGAGTCAGAATTCATTTTAATAATTACCATAAAAAAAGTGTTGAGCACAAGAACACCATAAAAATAATTCAATAAAATTATATTGGTAGCTCTGAAACTGAAATTAATAGGCAGAAACTGAAAACAATCCTTACTAATATTATAAATGTGAAAGTGACTTTGATTGTTTGTTTGTTTGTTACCTTTTCAAGCCGTTACTACCCAAACGATCATCATGAAATTTTGTATAAACATTATCATGGATGCCGAGGTGAATATAGGGTACATTTATTTTGAAAAAAAGAGTTCCATGAATTTTATTCCAATTTTAAAGAAAATCATAAATTTGCGTATATCTCATCGTAAAAAAGTCATATTTGTTCGATTTTTTCAGCATGCTAAAGCCCTTGAAAAACTGCACAAGGTGATAGTGACCCGAAGCTTGAGAGATAACTAGAACACCCTCAAATTTGTCATTTTAAGTTGATTTCATAATCCAAAACAAGGCTTAACTTGATTTTTGGACTTATATATTGTGAAGTGTTTTCGCCAAGACAGGAAGAAGTGTTTTCATATTATCGAGGCTTACCATCAGCTTTTTGTATTGCAACGTGTTTTAGCCAAGACAAGTAGCCATTTTGATGTCAAAATGAAATGTTTTGCTCAAAAAAAGTACATGACTATTTTCTTTTAGAATTAAATTCAAGTCTGGTGCAAACTATTTTTGGCTCTAATAGATGCAACATAATTTAGTATTGAATTGCAACCATTTAAAAAACTATAAATCGCAAAAAAAAAAAAAAAAAAAAAAAAAAAAAAATTGCACAGGTTTGTCTTGCTCCAGATTAATAATTACTGACTGGAATTTCTTTAATTGACCAGAACAGGCCTGCTGTTTCAACGTTTTAAAGAAGGGAAGGTCTTTACATTATATTAAACTTTTCTTTAAAAAAAAGTATGGTATATCAACACCTTTTGCTTCTTGGTCCTTACACATTACTAGGCTAACCCAGAACATGGAACTTAAGGAAAAATTTTAAAAACAAATTTTCTTGGCAATTTTTCCAATTGTCGCCAGAGAATACTAATGTTTCACCGCTTTGTTGATGCATGAAAAATTGATCATTTTCCGAAATTTTGGAACTAGTTTCAGTCAACCAAAGTACATTCTTAGACAAGCAAAAAAAAAAAAAACTTTGGAAAATGGATTTTTTAAAACTTTTGATGGGTTCCAAAAGGACAAGCTTAACATTTTTGATATAATGTAAAGTAATCTGGTTACTAAATAAAGCAAGCCCATTAAATACATCCCCCCCCCCTTTCCCGCCCCTTGACATAAAAAAAGATTTATTTTACGCCAAGAACCCAAATAAGAGCATCCCATTTTTTTAAAAAATTATATCAGAATGTGCAAATATTTTACGCAGTATCATAAATTTGTCAAGTTTCAGGTGAATTTGTGGTAATGTAGTCACTTTGATAAATAACAGTAGATTTAGAGGAGTATTTTGCTTTTTAACGGGGCTTTAAATGATATTTAATTGCAAAAATGGAAAATGGACCTAAAATGGCATTTTTTATTTATTTAGCGGGCAGAGTTACCATAAAGAGATTGTGAAGAAAAATTTAAAAATCTTGGCGCCATGGCCTTTTCAAAAAATGCAAAAAAAAAAAAATGGTAAAAAAAAAATTCCACCAAATCATTTAAGGTAAAAATATTAATAAATTTTAGGGAATGTTTTTCCTTTCCTTCATATAAAGTTTTATGTACTATTGCCCTCATTTAAAGGGGAATTTTCAAAAACTGCTGTGCTTATTTTGGTCTTAATGGGATTTTTACTCTGATGTTAAAAAAGATGTTTTGAACTGTTAACAGAGTTCGAAAATATCCAATATTTTGATATATATCGGATATTTTGATATCTATCCAATATTTTCAATCAGCACAAACTTAAGTATTTTAAATGGCAAATGCATCCTCAAATCACTCTTTAATTATTATTACAATATGTAGAGTTAAAATTAAGGTTTCTTTCGTTATTTATATTCAATATTTCATTTTACATTTTTAATCAATTTTAATGGAGCTAATTAAGCATTAGCTGTTCTACTCATTTTTTTTCTATTGGCTACTTTTACACAGTCATATGATTCAGAAATAAGAAATATGCATCTCTCACTGCACAGTTATAAGACATTTCTTTTTTTTTTTTGACAAACATGTAATATTTAATTAGGCACTTTTAATACATATAATTAAAATTGTAATATTACTGATAATTTTATGAATATAAAACAAAAAAGAATTACTTTGCTGCATTAAGACATCTTTGAAATATAGTACATAACTTTTTGGTTATTTTTAATAATAAATAAACAACATTAGTATGATTGATATAATTTTTACATTGAAAATACCGTAGTTGAAAAAATAAATAGCAAAAATATCAGAATATCATGATATTTTCAAAATAAATATTGGATATATATCGTGATATACAGTTGGCTCCCTGTTTAATGACGCTCTATTTAATGACTTTCTCTATTTAACGACGGCTTTTCACGGTCCCAGATGGTCCACTATGGTGTTAAAAGCATTCTATTTAAAAACAATTTCTACTTAAGGACGATTTTTTGTGGTCCCTTGAAAGTTGTCAAACAGAGAGCCAACTGTAGATCACCATATATATCGACTGATAAATATCGGCAAACCCCGACTGTTAACTTTACTTGAATGGGAGTTTTTAAGAATTGCCCATGCTAACCTCCTTTCTACCCTTAGACATTTTCCTGATTTGTATTATGTGTTTGTTTGTGTGTGGGGTTTTTTTTTTAATTATTAGCATTCTTTTATTTTTCACAGAGACAATTTTTTCTTGTAATTTAATAATGATTACTTTCACACATCTTAGGAAGATCAAATGTTTTTCAATCATGGTAATTGATCAGCGCAAAATAGTAAGTGAAGACGAAAAGTGGGCGTTGATTTCAGAAAGTGTCGCTTATCCAGAATTTGCAACAAGACTGGAGTTTGACTAAGATTTTTAGTGCTATACTAAATTTCATTCAAATATAGTACTTTATAAATAAACGAGTACTTTATAAATAAATTCATAAAGTACTCGTTTGTTGAGTGATTGATGTTTATTTTCTTTTTTAATTTATTAATATTTAAAAATTGCTTTATGTTAATATTAAGTCTTAGAGGCAAATGAAAATGAGTGACGAACAAAAAGGGATAAATGACTTTAAATATAGGAAACATGCTAAATTCAAAAATGAAGAACAAAAAGAAGTCATCAAAATTTTTGAAACGTGATATTATTTTCAAATGGGCAGTTTTCAAAAACGGAAACTTCATACTCTTTGCAAAGTACTCCAGTTACAATTTACTAATGAAATACCATCGAACAGTGAGGAGTGGTAAGAACACAAGTGAGTGAACGTAAAACCAGGTAAAACTTTTTTTAAAAAAACTTTTTTAAAAAAATGGAATAAAGATGCTGTTATAAGTAAAGACGACAACGGATAAAATGGTTAACGCACCATACATTAAAGTTCAGTGCTAATCAAAGATTCAGCTATATAAAATAGATATTAAATAACTAAGCTCGAGTTTCGATTTTAAAACACAGTAAGAGCAGTAATATGTAACTTTTTAAAAAAGTTACAGAGTTAGTATGGAATGTAATCTTTTTTTTTCCCAAATTGAATTGTCTTTTGATTAAACAATAACAAATAATGAAACAACAAAAGAGAAAGTAATTTTTTTCTGAAAATCAAGATGCTGTTTTTGGTGAAACAAAAACATAGTAACATGCATTGCATTTGAGACAAATCCTGGTTACACTTTATTTCCTTATTTTCTATCATTACATTTTCCCTAATAGATCTAACTCCAGTCTATATCATCTTTCAGTAATTATGCATCTGCATTACCATAACAAGGAAATGTTTTAAAACTTCAAAGAGTGAAAGAGAACATGTTTCCTGGAAACTATAGGGTCATGAAAAAATAATAACCATGCTCTATTAACTGATAATTGTTAATAAATATACATAGTGTGAATAATATTTAAATTTGTCTTATGTGAATCGCTTGATAACCTGCCCAAGAGCAGTACTTGGGCCATGATCCCCCCCCCCCCTGTAAAAAATTAAATAATGTAACCAGACGTGCATCAAACTAAAATTTCTGGGAGGAGGAAAACTGTAATTTTACGGAATGACAAAACACGAGCTTACACGCATATCATACATACGTACATAACATCTAATGAGAAGGAACGTTAGGTATCATTGTAAAAAAAAAATTTTAATTAAAAAAAGAAAAAGAATATGTTGCAATACTATCTCTAAATTTTCCGAATTATCTGCAAAATTTGCCGAATGAGGAATTTTTTGGGAGATTGCTGTGAACTCCCATCGGGGCACCCTTGAATGTGAAATGTCATCATTTCTTCATAAGTTTAACAGTTTAAATTTCAGGAAAACTTTTTTTGCATGCTTTTGAGTTCGTGCTTCTTTTAGGGGAGAGGGGGGCAGTAGATTTTAAATCTGGAGCTAAATTCGGCCCTGAACCTAAGATGAAGTGCACCCACTCAAATTCTACAGAGCACCCCTTTCCCAAGTACAACACCCCAAAAATGAGATAAAAATTCTTCTAGAATCACCTCCCCCCTCCCCAAACTTCGGAGCACTTTGGGCCCTACTCTTTGAGGGGAGCCTCTGATCATAAGTTTGGGGAAGTTTATCAAATCTGACAAGAGTTGTCTCTATTCAGAAAAAAAAAGTTCAGAAAATAAAACCATTTTCAAATTAACAGAATTCCCCCCCCCCTCCCTCCCAAAAAAAGACAACCAATTTACAAGTGAGATTTTTTTCTATATATTCACGCACAATCTTGAACTTCATCAATTTTCCATTTATATCTATACTTTGAAGAGAGATACCCCCCCCCCCTCCCATTGCATAAACTGCTTGTTATTCTTTAAATATTTTGTTCGAAGTTATAAACAGAAACATTGCAAAGAGCCTTTGTAAATTTTTGAATCTAGAGATAAATGAATGGCATATTAACTAATATATGAATGTGATAGAAAAATCTACTCTGTAAGAGCAAGAAATCAATTATTTTAAAGAAAAATAATCATTCAGAGTAGTGTATGAAAGCTACTACTACTTAAACATACAGTCATAATTACGTGAAACTAATGAGTCTGGGGGGTATCGAAATGCAAATATCCAATCCTCTTCCACCTTCAGAATCCGTCCAGTGATCCTTGCATAATATTCATAGTTTTCTCGTCCAAATAAGTTACTAACACCAAAATTATCTATGAGGAACTTCATTATTCTTGTAGCCACCTGCAAAAAGAGTCAAGTATTGTCAAAAAAAATTAATAAATCCACAAAATGAAATAAATCATTTAAACATAAGAAAACATTTTAAAGACTGACACACAAATATTCTACCACAGATAGTCCCAACTTGTGAACAAAAAGGTCTGGAAATTTCATTCAGCCCTCTCCCCCACAAATACATTTATTATTACAACATACTTTCACGTGCTTGATTTACATAATTTTGCCTGCCCAGACACCAAATACACTACATAACCAAAAGTATTAGTTGTTTTCAAAAATTCTCATTTTTAAAAATTTCTAGCGAAAAAACAGACCAATTGTTCTATAACTTTTGTTATATAAAAGGTATGCTTCAGATGATATTTTTAAATAAGCATTAAATCTTCAGACATTAAGGGGAACAGCAACAAATTGAAAAAACTAAAACAGTGTTTTTTATCATACTTGTATCATAAATAACTGTGGATAAGCTGTAAATTTTAGAAATTAATTTAGAGTATAACTTTGATTTTAATGATACCCAATGTAACGATTTCCTCAACTTAATGATACATTTCACTGGTCCAGATTTGACTGGATTGAATGTCTATGCTCCTTATGCTCCTGGATTAAACGATACCCCTGATTTGACAATAACCTTTTCCGGTCCCTTGACAATCCTTAAATCAGTGTTATACCGTACTTAGCATATACAATAATTTTATGGATTTTCGTAAAAGTATAACTTCTTTTCACGAAGATGTAAGCATTTCTTTCAAGAATGCAAATTTTGATTGCATATTTTTGGCTCATAACACCCAGAATTTTCTGTCAAACCTTAGCAAATTTTAAGAAAACTTGAACGCACACAAGATAATCATTACACAAAAACTTGAAATAAAAATATCGAAACTTTGCTGAAATATGAACATTTGAAGCAATTAATTTCCCACTGTGCACATATGAAAGCAATTTAACAATGTCCTATTTAACAACTTTCTCTACTTAAAGACGATTTTTCCCAGCCCTGGACTCTGCATTGCAATTGTTTAAAAAAATTCTGTTTCAGGAGGCATTCTACTTAAAGGCAAGTCTCCTTTTTTAAGGAACAACTTCTAAGGGACTTAAATCCCTCAAAAGTCCTCAAATAGAGAATATCAATTGTCCATGTGTGTATATAATATATATATATATATATATATATATATATATATATATAAAATTAAGCAAACAGAATTGCAAATATTAAACAAATTATAAATAATTAATGATGAGAAAAAGGATAATTGCAAACAGCTATTAAGTAGAAAAAGATAAAGTATGAATCCAGAGCTCATCAGCCGTGGAGGATTCATTAAATATGGTCAAAAGACCAAAATTTTTAACTAAGAACTAAAAGAGAATGTTTAAGCTCCAGCACATACAATATAGAGTAACAATAGGCAAAAGCACCACTTGTTAAACTAAAAACAATAAACTAGAGCTCAAACCTAAAACTAAAAGCAGGGGGTTTCGTCTCGACTAATTAGGAAAACAAGTTCCGATAATTAGCCTTCCACGGGACAGTACCTGCCTGTAATAAAATTGTCTTACCTTGAAATCCACGTAAACTCAGTTCAATCCATTGTTCAACATGATAAAAATACATTCCAGTTGTCAACGTAACATAAAAAACATAAAAACATATCCAGAAATCAATCCATAAACATACCGAGTCGCCTGTTTCCCACGTGTAAAAAATTCATCCACCCCGGTGATTCATAAAAAATGGTTTGTCAAGGTTGTATCATACATTTACACAGTTAAACAGTTTCAAAAGAAGCAAAATGCTCATCAAAGGCTATACTTAAGCAAATGTTTTCAACTAGATTTTTAGGGAAGTTATTATTAAAAAGTAAGTTTTTGAGTACTGAAATTTCTTGCTTAAATGCAGAAATGGTATTGCAAATCCTTTTTATTCTGATAGTTTGCGAAACAATAATGCCAATAAAAACCTTTTTACTTAAGCAGGAGGAAAAATCTTGTAAGCTGTTAACTGTGAAATTGAATTCGGGTCTTTTATCATAGATTGTAGTGGAACAATTTGAGTCAATTTGTATGTTGATATCCAGGAAATTAAAGCTATTTTGAATAGAACTGGTCTTTTTGAGCGTTAATGAACTATGATAAATAGTTTTGCTAAGTTCAGAAAAATTAGGAAAATTTATACACAAAAGGTCATCGATGTATCTGCAACAAAGAGGTGTAGAGGAAGGATTGTCAATTAAATATTTTCTCTCATAATATAAAAGAAAAAGGTTGGCTAATGTAGAGCTAAAATTAGCTCCCATTGCTATGCCATTACTTTGTAGAAAACATGAATTACCATTTTTGAAAAAATTATTGAAAATAAAAAATTTAGAAAGACCAAGAAAAAACAATTCATTAAAATCAAGGGAATCCTTGACCGAATTAAAAAGTTCTGATACAGAGGAAAAAAGTTCAATGAGTGGGATATTGGTGAAGAGGTTTTCAAAATCAGAAGTTTCTAAGTAATTAATATCAAGCATATTAAGTAAATTGATCACTTCAACACTATTATTAACAATCCAGAACCAATTCATTTGTTGAAGTTTAAGTTGTTCGAAGTGATCAATTTACTTAATATGCTTGATATTAATTACTTAGAAACTTTTGATTTTTAAAACCTCTTCACCAATATCCCACTCATTGAACTTTTTTCCTCTGTATCAGAACTTTTTAATTCGGTCAAGGATTCCCTTGATTTTAATGAATTGTTTTTTCTTGGTCTTTTTAAATTTTGTATTTTCAACAATTTTTCCAAAAATGGTAATTCATGTTTTCTACAAAGTAATGGCATAGCAATGGGAGCTAATTTTAGCTCTACATTAGCCAACCTTTTTCTTTTATATTATGAGAGAAAATATTTAATTGACAATCCTTCCTCTACACCTCTTTGTTGCAGATACATCGATGAGCTTTTGTGTAAAAATTTTCCTAATTTTTCTGAACTTAGCAAAACTATTTATCATAGTTCATTAACGCTCAAAAAGACCAGTTCTAATCAAAATAGCTTTAATTTCCTGGATATCAACATACAAATTGACTCAAATTGTTCCACTACAATCTATGATAAGACACGAATTCAATTTCACAGTTAACAGCTTACAAGATTTTTTCTCCTGCTTAAGTAAAAAGGTTTTTATTGGCATTATTGTTTCGCAAGCTATCAGAATAAAAAGAATTTGCAATACCATTTCTGCATTTAAGCAAGAAATTTCAGTACTCAAAAACTTACTTTTTAATAATAACTTCCCTAAAAATCTAGTTGAAAACATTTGCTTAAGATTAAATGCCTTCGATGAGCATTTCGCTTCTTTTGAAACTGTTTAACTGTGTAAATGTATGATACAACCGTGACAAACCATTTTTTATGAATCACCGGGGTGGATGAATTTTTTACATGTGGGAAACAGGCGACTCAGTATGTTTGTGGATTGATTTCTGCATATGTTTTTATGTTTTTTATGTTACGTTGACAACTGGAATGTATTTTTATCATGTTGAACAATGGATTGGGCTGAGTTTACGTGGATTTCAAGGTAAGACAATTTTATTATAGGCAGGTACTGTCCCGTGGAAGGCTAATTATCAGAACTTGTTTTCCTAATTAGTCGAGACGAAACCCCCTGCTTTTAGTTTTAGGTTTGAGCTCTAGTTTATTGTTTTTAGTTTAACAAGTGGTGCTTTTGCCTATTGTTACTCTATATTGCATGTACTGGAGCTTAAACATTCTCTTTTAGTTCTTAGTTAAAAATTTTGGTCTTTTGACCATATTTAATGAATCCTCCACGGCTGATGAGCTCTGGATTCATACTTTATCTTTTTCTACTTAATAGCTGTTTGCAATTTTCCTTTTTCTCATCATTAATTGTTTCTAATTTGTTTAATATTTGCAATTCTGTTTGCTTAATTTTATATTTACTTGGCTTTTTAGTTTTGCTGCGTTGCGCATCTATGGGCTCTTGGTGTGGTCTTTTCAATATTTTTCACTTTTATTATTATATATATATATATATATATATATATATATATATACATATATAGATAGATAGATAATTTAACAAAAATTACTTAGCAACATTATCTACAATAATACAAGAGTATTTTAAACCATTTGCATATCATGTGTGCATATGTGTGTATTATAAATACTGGACTAGTGAGTTTTAACATATCCCAGAAAAAAATTGCTGACATGGGGGTCCCCTCCAAGTTCATACCGAAAAAACTCTTCTCTTAAACTGTCCTTTACCCGTAACTTTGAACCCTGCTGACACTCTCCTATGGTAGGCCCTGAGTGCGTATATACATATGTATATATTTAAACAGATACATGTACACAGTAATTTAAAATGTTATGTATTTTATGTTCTTGTAAGTTTGTAGAATACAAATTGTATTCAAAGATTTAAATTTGAGGATTATTTCTTTTTTCTAGCTTAGGAAAACTACTTCAAAATCATTGCATGAATCAAACAAGACTGTACTGTGCTTAATTAACTTGAATATCAATAAAATTCAAACAACTGACACTGAATCAATTCATCAGCAATACTTTTAACAACACGATACTTTGTTTTCATAAGAAATTTAAAAAAAAATTCTTTGCACAAAAATGAGAGTAAAATGAATAATCAACATAAGTCAAGCACAAATCATCAAAAGAAGCAAAAAAAAAAAACATTATAATTGTTTTTTACTTTTTTTATTACTCATTTTGTTTGTGTCTTGATATTATTTTCTTATAATATTTAGAATGCTAATTTTTTTTTAACGAAAGAAAACTGGAAAAAATTATGTTCTAAAATACATGTTTTTTGATATTTATTCAAAATCTACTGAAAAAAAATTTCTATAAAATTTACTGTACACTAGACAAGTATAAATTTAAGTACTAAAATACTATCACAGTAATATGCAACAAAAATTTGTAAACAAAAAGATAAACTAAAACCAAGGAACAGCCAGGTGCATGAGAAAACTTACCAGTATTTTGGCCTTAAAGCAGAAAGGGCAAGTAAGCAAAGAAAAGAGAAAATGGTACTCAGTGAGCATTAGTAAGAATTGCTCACTGTAAGTAAGCATTAAGCAAGCACACTTATAGAATATTATGTGCTAACAGAACAAATTACTTATAACTGAAAGTGCTAGAAACATTTTTAAAATCTTTAATAAGCTTGGTTCTTCTTTCAAATTATTTTATCGAAGAAAATCATGCAAAGATTGAGTTTCACAAACTTTCATGCCACATTCACTTTTACATACGGTATTTATAATTTTTTATCTTTAGAAAACATAAATTTGTAAATTTATTTGAAAAAGAACCGACACATATAACATTTATATTTACTTTATTTTTCCTTAATAAAATTAATGTATCAAAATAATTAAATTATTAGTTAGTTAATAATAATTAATTTATAATATTTATTATAATGATTTTGCAATCCTGAATACCTTTATTTAGTCAAAGCTATTACAAGAAAGAGCATCTTTAACTATACACAATGATTAGGTTTTGTTCCTCAATCAGCAGATGCTGATTAAAGGAAAAAACCTAGTTGAACTCATGATAAGTATGATTTTGTAACAGAGGATAAAGAAACAATATCGGATGTGAGCAATGGCGCCATCTGTTAGGATTATTCTAGAACATACTGATTTCTCCTCTCTACTTTTGACAGTCTCATTTTTCAAATTTCAACTGTTAAGTTTACAGGGCTCTGATGCATATGAGATTGGTTTGATGAACATTCACTCTATCATAACAACTCAACTGGCATGCATAGCACCTGACCATAGCCTCACTAAAAATCCATAGGCTTTTTGCAAAGATTAAACACTAAAATCAGCATTTCAAAATCATGGTGGATTTACATGATCTAATCCCCAACAAGTGGCTTCAAATGGAAATGACTTAGCTAAAGAACATTGTGCCTTATTTATTATACAGAAATTACTTTAAAATGATTTAAAACGACGAACAGCTATACAAGTCACTCAAGTCATCTTATACCAACTTAATTGAATTTACATTGTTTGTGTTGTTACTATAACAATATTAACGTTTTTTTTATCCTCACATAATGAAAACTGCAATAGTTTTTTGCTTTCCATTTTTTCTTTTTCTTTTTCTTTTTGTACTCAAAAGCACGGTTAACATTATTATTTTCTCTTTTAAATTTCAATAAGCCACGTAAAAGCAAGTTGTGAGTTTTAGTTACTGAAATCATTTTGACAAATATTAGAACTTAAAGAACTGTTTATTTTTAAAAATTTGAACTAGATCAAAATTCAGTGCTTTAGAAAAAACTTTTTTTCTTTTTGAAATAAATTTGCAATATCACAAAATTTTAAATATGTTATTGTTTCAGCTACATATTTTTATGTTATATCTTTTTAAATTTGAAAAAAACAATTACCTTAAATCGTACAACATCTTCCATTCTTGCTACTTTTCCATCACTAACACAAGATTGGAAAAAGCTTGGAGCTACACTAACTCCAAGAGCTTCTGAAGACATACCGGTTTGTGCTTTTTCAGAACAGCTTGAAATGGCGCGGAATGTACCAAACAAAAGAACTAAAAGATGTTGAGCAACAATAGGAAGTGAAGTTATAAGCCTAGTCAAAAAAGAACAAAACAAATGTAATCAAAAAGAGGACTTTCTTAAACAAAATATTTGGTAATATATTATTCAAGATAACTTTTTAAAAAAAAATTAACTCTAATTTGAATTCCGAAACTTTGAATTCAAATTATGTTTTTCGCAATCACGAGTTGCGACAAGACTCTACTGGTTAGAGTTATTGTTTCTAGAAATGGTTCTCCGCCCAAGCATGTCCCTCCTCCTGGGTGCTTACGTGTATATAGTTGTGTGCGTGTGTGTGCAGGCTTATGTGTGTGCACGTAGGCGTGTGTATGTGTGTAAAGGCGTGCGCGCGTAGGCGACTGTATATGCGCATGCGTGTGTGGGACGCCACCGCCCAGCAAAAGTGGATTCCGGGGGACAGTGCTCAGGACCAGCCACGCCGCCGCCAGTGGACGGTGGTGCTGCAGGACTGGTCCAAGCTGAAAAAGGAACCGGAACATCAAGGACTGTCAAGTGAGAACAAGAAGCAATCGTGATTGCTCAAAACAATCAAAATGTACAACAAATGCTTAACTTTCTTGAATAATTAGAACTAATGCCATCAATTGCATCTCTGTAAGTAGTGCAAGGATAAAACAGCATTATTTGGGGGGGGGTGAGTCTTTGTTTAAGCACAACTACTTCAAAAAAATTGAGTTTTTGATAAGATAAATTTGAATAATATGGTATTCATTAATTTTCCATACAAGAAATTTTTATACAATGCAACATTAAAAAAGTCAATTTAAAAGATGGTCGAAATCAGTAGCAATTTACATACATTTTCGTCCATAAGAGAGAAACCTATCATTATCTTACACATTAAAATCTAAAAATATCTATCTATCAACCTGAACTCCTTGCGAAGCGCAGATAATTGACTATCGAAGCAGGTAGGAAAGATTAGAAATTTCAAAACAAGGATCATGGAAAGCCAGGTTGCATATTTGTACAACTTTAAAATCAGCAGAGATATAAATTAAAAGGTCAATCTTCGATGACGTTTTAACCGCCCTTGAGAGATGCAGAAGCTGGCAGCCAGAAATTAGTGCTTGTTTAAAGCAAATGGGGATTAAATAAAGCTTGTTTCTTGGTGAACTGATTCTTTTATTTCTTCCTTTGTATGTGTGTGAATATAATTTGCGTCCTAAAAACTTCAATGTAAATTCTTTTGCTAACTTAAGCTGCTTCAGGAGGCAAATAGGGGCAAAGTCCAAGAAAAACAATGTCGAAGGCAGTGCACTCAGCAATGCACTTTGATATTTTGTAGGAATGGAGGTGTGCACCAACCAGCTGCAGGTAGCAAGGATGAGGCTGTTGCCATTGAAGGCTAGTGCACTATTGTTAAAATCCAGTTGTTTTGAAGTAAAAACCACAACAATGGAGAAAATAGTGAAAAAAAGAGAAAGCCGAAAAAATTTAGTAGATTTGGCAGGTAAGCAAAAATAATATGACAATAGTAAGCAGAAACACTTTCAAAACCTTTGAAATAAGATCTTTTGAGTTAATTCTTAACTGATTTAAGATTAATTAAATATAACAATAAAAATGCTTCTTAAAATGCAAGTTCTCCAGCGTAATATAATACATTTCATTTTTAACACACACTACTTTTCTAATTTCCATCAAAAAAAAAAAAAAAAATGTCAGAAATCAATTCAGCATTTTTGTGTCATGAAAGGTTTGATAGGAAAAGGAAATAAAAATAAGTTCAAAAGAGGGAAAACATCTTACCTATGAATTCTATCCCTTTTTTCATCTATATTATCTAAATTAATTATTTCAAATAAAGCTTCTTCATTTTCTGGTCCAAAAATCCCTCCAGGTAATTTTCTTAAAAATTTCTAAAAAATAATAAAATTATCTAAGGTTTTATTTATTTATTTTTTTTTTCAACAATTTTGAGGATTAGAAATGAAAGAGAAACAGTAAAGCCTTGGTATTGACTTCACTACAACATTGATTAATCAAGCAATGGACACATATCAGTTTGTAAAAATTTCTTATACTCAATGCCCATTTCCATAATTTTTTCTCAAAGTAATCCTATTTCCTTCAACTCTACAGATGTTGAGTGCTATAATAAAAACACAGAAGATTTTAACTTAAATCAATCATTTGTATGCCCTGTCCTCAGTATACAGGCAAGGAAACATCAATTTATTGACTACTTCAAATGTTTTTTGCTTCTTTTTTTTTTCAATTTTTAGCAGATGCTACAAATTGTAAGTTAAAAAAAACATTATTATCAATCATTTTCTTAAACCAAAAACTGGTTTCAGCATAAAATCATCTTTTTTTGTTTAAAGCTTCTAATCTGAAGTAATAAAATGGATATTTTCAATGTTGATATTTATTACAACACTTAATGTTTGATTTTACATAAATCTCTGATGTTGAGAAAAAAATGTCTCTTATAGACATTTTCAGTCTTTTTTTTAAAGATATCAAGTACACTGTCTTCACAAAACAAAAAAAGGAAGATAAATTGTGCAAGAACTTTTTAGTTATTAATTTTGTTCCTAACAGACAGTCGGGAAAGATAACACACCTTTAAAACAGATGCTATAGTATAAACTGAAAAATTTTCTATGTTGACTAGACGTCCATGTTGCAAGAAATGGGTGAGTTTTTTCATGTTCCCTTGATGACCTGGTGCTCGGAACACATCTTTTTTATAAGGTCCTTCTTTATTCAATTTGAGTATTAAAATCTATGATAAAAAAAAACACCAATCAATGAATATAAGTTACAATCTTTTATTAATTAATGCATTTAAATTTTCAAACATGAGAAAATGAATTTTTATTCTAATTCTACTAAAATGTAACACTGCAGTAAAATTATTCAGTTGTCTCTGCTTAATGCAATCAAGGTCCTCATTATCAATCTCTGGCTGCTGTCCAAGCCACTTGGTTCCGACTTTCTTCATTCACTTGCAAGTTAAATTTATCGCTTTATGTAACCATTAAAGCATATTATATTATCACTTTTTGTATCATTGATTAGACTTTTGCTGAAACTATCAGAAACTGCTTTGCCTACCCATGATTTCCAAGAAATATTGTTAAGGAAACTAAAAAAAATGACAAAAAATCCTTCAGATATGACATCTTAAGAGTTAGAGACATGGATGGAAGTTGACTAAAATATTGCTGTATGTTCCACATTAACAAAATCATAAGTTTGCAAGTTTGTTGTAGGAAAACGAATGGATGATGAAATTGATGGGTTTGATAAAAAAATGCTTTGATGTTAAGCCAGCCCCAACAAAAGTTGAAATGAGAAACACAGTGAAAGTGGAAACACCTTACTGTTCTAATGACTTAAAAGCATTGATTACAAGCAATTTATGAACAAGCTGATTAAAAATCACATAGACAATCTTTATAGACACAACCCCTACAATAAAGTACGACAAAACAACGTTAGAAGAAGCACAAATTTGCAAATAACAGCAGACACATGTTTCGGCATTACAGGGAACGTCTTTTTCAATGCAAAAAATAATGAGCTTATGGATGAAAAGACATCCGATAAAAGCCAAGAGCAGATAAGCATGCAGCTTAAAAGATAAAAACAGCGGATTAGACAAACACCAATGACAAAGTTATAAACCGATCAGGAACCAATAGGAATGCAAGCAAAGACCAGGAGCTTTCTCTTAGGTACGAAACCCAGAAAGAAAGAATTCAATTGGACAAAGATTAAGCCGAAGCTTAAACATAAAGAAAAGAAATTGTCAGTAACCGTGAACCGCAAGAAAGGAAAAGCTGAATGGAAAACCATGAAATAAAATAAACAGAAACAAAAAATATTCGAAAAAAGGAAAAATAAAGATAAATAGAAGAAAATTGGGGGGGGGGGGGTGTCAATCAAGACAAAAAGGTAAAAATAAACAAAGGAAGATAGATAAAAATGAATGGGGAAAAAAAGGGGGGGGGAATGGGTTACTGACAATTTCTTTTCTTTTTGTTTAAGCTTCGGCTTAATCTTTGTCCAATTGAATTCTTTCTTTCTGCGTTTCGTACCTAAGAGAAAGCTCCTGGCCTTTGCTTGCATTCCTATTGGTTCCTGATCGGTTTATAACTTTGTCATTGGTGTTTGTCTAATCCGCTGTTTTTATCTTCTAAGCTGCATGCTTATCTGCTCTTGGCTTTTGTCGACAGTCTTTTCATCCATAAGCTCATTATTTTTTGCATTGAAAAAGGCGTTCCCTGTAACGCCGAAACACATGTCTGCTGTTATTTGCAAATTTGTGCTTCTTCTAACGTTGTTTTGTCGTACTTTATTGTTCAGCACAAAGGTATTTATTTATCTTATTTGTGGCTTAAACGGGCCTTACGTTTACATTTTCCGCCCTTTATGCAATTTGTGTTTTTGTTTTTGTTTTCGGAATTTTTGTTTATTGTTGTATTCTGATCGTGACTTTTCACTTCTTGTTTCTTATTCATTCTGTTATTGTTTGATTTTGTTTATTCTCATTTGGTTTTGTTTTAGCTTTTGATTATGTCTCAAATCAATAGGTTTGCCAATCTTCGGATTAAGAAATTTCGTTTTTTGAACCATTTAAAATTTCTTCAAGAGTGTAGGCGCAAGAAAATTATTTCGAAGTTTATCTCTTTGAAATGTAATTTACCAGGTTCTGTCAAAATTGACAAAGTAATCTTTCGGTCGAAATTGGCTTTACTCAGAGCTTCGATCCAGGAAACTACGAAACATTTATCGTTTATTGAACGTGAACTTTATGATTTACATCTTTCGGTTTCTAATTCCATTCCTGACTTTAACATTATTGACAGAACTTCTTGGTCTAGAACCCTTCGTTCCTCTGATAAACATCAAATTGTTTTGAAAAGGAAATTAGCTATGCTTTGTAAATCTTCTCATGTCGTTCCTCTTGATAATTTACCTGTTGTTAAAAAGAATGTTGTTGTTAATCTTTCTAGCGTTCCATTAAGCAATTCTCAAATTGAGGCTCTAAAATGTAATGATAATTTTGCTGTGAGTGTTAAACTTTCTTTTTCAAAGCTTATTGCTCCTGTTGAGAAAGCTTTTAAATTTAGTGCCTTAACTTCCTCTCAAAAAGATTCGATTCGGCATCTTATAGCTTCTAATATTGACTTTAACTCGAAAATTTCTAAACCTGTTTTTTTCTAATACTGTTAGCCGTTCTGTTAAAGACTTAGTTTCGAATTCTGATCTGGTTGTTACCAAAGCTGACAAGGGAAGCCAAATTGTTGTTCTTGACAAATCATCTTATGTTGATAAAACTAATGATTTGATTTCTTCTGGGCCATATGCTGAAATTTCTAAAGATCCTAGTGATAAAGAGTTAAAAACTATTTCATCTGCTGTCAAGTCTGTTAAGTCTATTCCTTCAAATATTAAACGCTCTGTTGTTCCATCTATTGCTAATTGTGCTAGATTTTATGCTTTACCTAAGGTGCATAAAGCTGGTATTCCTTTCAGGCCGATTGTTTCCAATATTGGTACGGCTTCGTACAAACTTGCAAAATATTTAGTCTCTGTGTTTTCTCCTCTTAGGAGTCACAATTTATTTACTATTAAAAATTCAGTTGAGTTTGTTAAAAAAATTCATAGTTTTGTTCCAAATAATTCTTTTATGGCTTCTTTTGATGTTAACTCTTTATTTACGAACGTTCCCGTTGAGGGTTCATTGTTATGCCTTTGCCTTCGTAGAAGACTTTCTGAATTCCATTTCACCAATACGGAAATTGAGGATTTAATTTTCCTTAACCGTACTTGTCTTAAGCAATGTTCTTTTGTTTTTAATGGGAAATTTTATATTATGTTAGATGGTCTGGCTATGGGAAACCCACTTAGCCCTATTCTTAGTGATATTTACATGCATTATTTTGAGGTTAAGCTGTTCCAAAAACTGCAGTTTCAATTTTATGTTCGGTATGTTGATGATTGTTTTGTTCTAATGAACCAGAATCAGTTTGAGAGTGATGAGGTTTTATCTATTATAACTCCATTGATCCTCATATTCAGTTTTCTTGTGAGAAAGAACGGAATAATTGCATTTCATTTCTTGATGTACGTTTCTCGTACTGAAATTGGTTTTGAAACTACTGTTTATCGCAAACCTTTTGCTGTTTCTTTACCTCCTCATAGACTATCGTCTCATCCTCCAAATCAAAAATATTCTGCTTTCAATTCTTTTGTTTATCGCGCAATTAATATTTGTTCTTCGTCGGAACTTCTTAAAGTGGAACTTAATTATCTTAAAGCTGTGGCAATTAATAGAGACTATCCGCCAACTTTGATTGATTCCATTTATAAAAAACCTTCAAATAAATCCCAAACTAATGTTCTTAACCGAACCTTCATCAGAAAGAATTTGGTTGTTTTGCCATTCTTTCCATCTGTAAGCTATCAGGTTGCTAAGATTCTAAAACGTTTCCAATTTCAGGTGGTGTTCTCTCCTATTAATAAACTTTCATTCTCTTCTCTTAAAGATCCTATTCACCCTCTTAATTGTTGTGGAATTTATAGAATAAATTGTAGTTGTAAACTTGCCTATATTGGACAGACTCGGCGTGCTTTAAATAATTCGCTTGAAAGAGCATCAAAATTATGTGAAAAAACAACAATTAAATAAGTCTAGTATTGCTCAACATTGTTGGGATTCGAATCACTCTTTTGATTTTAACTCTTATCAGATTATCCAAAAATGCCCCAATTCATCAGATTTTGACTTTTGGGAATCCTTTCATATTTTGAGGAATAGTTCTAACTTAGTTAACGATCTTAGTGCAATTCCATATTTTTCCAACATTTGGCTCCCATATCTTTAATACTGTCCTTTCCCCATTCCCCCCCCCCCTTTTTTCCCCATTCATTTTTATCTATCTTCCTTTGTTTATTTTTACCTTTTTGTCTTGATTGACACCCCCCTCCCCCCAACTTTCTTCTATTTATCTTTATTTTTCCTTTTTTCGAATATTTTTTGTTTGTTTATTTTATTTCATGAGTTTCCATTCAGCTTTTCCTTTCTTGCGGTTCACGGTTACTGACAATTTCATTTCTTTTTGTTTAAGCTTCGGCTTAATCTTTGTCCAATTGAATTCTTTCTTTCTGGGTTTCGTACCTAAGAGAAAGCTCCTGGCCTTTGCTTGCATTCCTATTGGTTCCTGATCGGTTTATAACTTTGTCATTGGTGTTTGTCTAATTCGCTGTTTTTATATTTTAAGCTGCATGCTTATCTGCCCTTGGCTTTTGTCGGATGTCTTTTCATCCATAAGCTCATTATTTTTTGCATTGAAAAATGCGTTCCCTGTAACGCCGAAACACGTATCTACTGTTATTTGCAAATTTGTGCTTCTTCTAACGTAGTTTTGTCGTACTTTATTGTTCAGCACAAAGGTATTTATTTATCTTACAACCCCTACAATTGAGGCAGTGAGAAGCAAAGGGATGTAAGTGGACATTTTCAAGTTTTGAGTAAAACACGTTTAAAGATAACATCCTAGGTAGGCTTTCATTCAGAGCCGTGTCCAAGGGGAGGGTTTTAGGGGTTAAACCCCTCCCATTGAGGAAAAAATTATAAAAAACCAAATGAAGAAAAGTGTACATTTAGCTTAAAATTAACTTGAATGTTGAAGCTTGTGCACAGCATTTTTTTTTAACATTCCCAGCAATTTAGAAATGCCCTCCCTCTCTTTATGAACTAAAATCATATTTTGGAAAAACAGTGATGGAGGAAACGTTTAATAGGCTGTCAATACAAAGCATTCACTACATTTAATATTGCTTCTCAGAGGGAGGTTACGATGACTTGGGCGTTTCACAAAAAGAGACAAGTGTTGCCATTATGAAGATTCATAGTAGTTGTGTTAGGTAATGTAATTTGCATCAGCAGCAAACCCATTCCTATTTAGTTTGACAAGCGTTTTCTTAGAATATAAAGTCAGAAAACTTGGTTAAATATTTTTAGTAATTGTTTGTTGCAATAAACTGCACACTAAGCATAATAAGGTTTGAATATAAACAAGCGGTAAAATGAATAAATACTGAGGTTATTAACACAATCAAAATTCACTTTCTGGGAGGAGGGTCATAACGGTCCTTATATGTGCAGTACAACCTTAGAGCAACAATAGAACTGGTAATATTACTTAAAGTCAAATTTTCCGGAAATTCAAACCATCTCCCCCCCCCCCCCACTATGTCCCTCATTGTGACCATCAAGCCCTGTTTGAGACACTGGCGTTTTCCTGTTAATACAGAAAAAATGAGAAAACATTGAAACCAGAACCCCTCCCTTGATGAAATCCTGGACACGGGTCTGCTTTCATTGATTTGTTTTCTAAATCATGCTATATAGCAGAACCTACCAGGGCTACTAGTATCTTCTCTTGCACCAAGACAGATGAAAGGTTCACCTACCATTTGTATGGTTATCTCCAAATTTTTATTTTTGCCACTTACATCTCTTTGTTTCTCACTACCTCGATCCCCCCCCCCCCCCCCAGGATAATGCAAGCTTCCTTTACTCAACTGCACTTCAACCCAGTAAAACAAAGCAAACCAACAAGAGAAGAGGCACTTTTCCAGTACTTTATGATAACTGCCATGTCTCTCAACTTGGTTTCTGACCAGAAAGGATACACAAACACAGTGATTGAAGTTTAATTTGACTTTCTACATTCACCAACTCGATAAGAATGGATCCAACTTTTGGTTTTGGAGTAGTTATTTTCAGAAAAGGAGAAGAGGGTCAGAGTGACATTTTGAGGTACATATAGAGTATCTGGGGCTTTTTTCTCGAAAAATAAATTTATTTTTCAAAAAAAAAGGACCCAGAAATGCAGTTTTAGACAATATTTGTTCACTCTGCATTTCCCCCAACTAAAGCATTGGTTTCATTTTAAAAGTAAGTACAGGGATTAGGACACTCTAAAAATAGAAATCCAATAACAAAACTACATTCAAATTGCTTCAAAAAATTTTAAAGAAAATAGTTTTTACATGTTAGAATTACTACTATATCACAATTGTTAATAATTTACTATGTTTTCAAGTGACATCAACGTCAATATTTTATGGTTTTCCAGTTTATTCAAAAATACTTACAAGCAAAGGGCCAGGAATATCATGCTTACAAACTTGGTCAAGAATAACTCCAAATTTTACTCTGGAAAGTAAAAGAAAAAACAAGATTGACTGAGTGATAAAAAATACATAATTGTTTAACATCCCCTACTCCACTACAATTCATAATAATATGGTAGGAAAATTCATGCGACTTGAGAGACATCCCAGCAAGTTTGACAGCATTCTGGACACAAACTGCCAATTCACAATTCAGGAGGGCACATGGCAGTCAAAGTTATAAGATGAGTTTTACACAGTATCTGCTGCAGTTTGAGTTTTGAAATCCATGACTTTCCACGATTTTTGCTCGCAACTTTCCATGACTCACAGGATGCAATTTTTCCAGAAAAAAACATTTATTTTTCACAAGAAAATCTTTATTAATGTTTTGTGAAAATTTATTTGCAACAGTCTAATCTATACTTTGGACATATGTTTCTAAAAATTTAAATTAAAGTGAAATGTAACTAGCTCACCTACTTTTATAACTAAAAAACAATTTATGCAACAATGATTAGTGATATACAAGAAATAATTAGAGTTTTAACTTAATTATGTTGCTACCAAGTAAACACATTTTTACGTCAAAAATTTCTCAAAATATTTTTTGGATTCCAATAAATCACACAAAATTTTCATAGAGGTAAAAATTGACAAATAATCTGTACAATTTTTATAAATATCAACTTGATATCATTATTCGATAAATATATATATTCAATAAGTTCTTAAACTCAAAATCCATGATTTTTGATCATTTTTTGCTGAAAATCAAGGTTTTCCATGACCATTTTCCATGACGATCATAGACAAAATCTATGACTTTCCCTGACTTTCCAGGAGTGCAGACACCTTGTTTTAATTGAGGCTTCATTACATCACAAGTACTTTCACACAATATTTAATTTGCACAGTTTAAATCAATTACAAAATATATATATACTATTAGACAATAGAAATTATTTTAGTACTCTCCTTAGAAAACCATTCAAAGAAATTATTCCTAAAATAGCTAAACAACATAATAATTTCTAAATATATCATGCTAAAGTTAGTATTTACTTATTTATATTGTTTAATTGAAGGTATGTAGATCAAGTTATTTAAAAAAAATTTGAATATGTTTTTTTCCTTTCATTCATGAGAAAAAAATGATTGAAGTCTTAGAGCAGAGGTTCTATTTTAAAAAAATCTTATCTCCCACTTTTATAAACTAAATAACTAACATTCCATTTTCCAGTAATTTCACCACACCTGTGGAATATTGGAACCATTAGCGACTGACGACTAACCTCATCTAAAAATAAGATTTTATTTGTAAACCCCAAAACAGAATGGGCTGATAAGAGGAACTTACAATGTAAAGCAAGGAGCTCTACCACAGTACATTTCAGATTCATTGAAAGGTGCAAAACGGATTAGGATCACCTTGATTTTAAGAAGGAAAACCCTTTGCTTCTTTCAAATACGGTGAAAGAAGAGAATATGTCATGGATTTGAAGATTGCGTCCCAAGATTGTTGAAAATTCGTAATGTATGAAATATCTTGCAGAACATTTGCAATATCAATTTGGCGTCCCCCCCCCCTTCCCTTCTCAGAACATTACAAAATATTCTGCTGATCGGCTTGTAACCCCAGATGGCTAGGATAATCATTGTATATTAACTACACGCTTAGCACTTAATCATAGGAAAATTACAATATAGAGTATCTCGGCACACAACTCAAAACTACCTGCAAGCATGAAAAGCAATTTACAGTGGATTAGTAAAATTAATCGTAAGATGGCCTTTTGCTTTTAATCATGTATCTATGAAAGCAAGATGCAAACGGTCTTGATTAATTTATCGGCAAATTTTGAAGATAACCAATGCTAAATATTGATATTAATTAACGACTATCCCACAATGCAAACAGTATATCTTTGCACAGCTGTGAATGTATCTGCACACATGCGTCTTATTAAGTAGCTATGGATTTAATAGTCACAGTCCACTTCCTTTTATGTGGTGAAAAAATACCCTACTTCAAAAGATGTTCCAATTAAACTTTACCTCAGTTTGAAAAGTTATTTCTGTCACTCCTCAACTTTATATCCCCGTTCCAGTCTTCCGGTGGAACATTGACGCAACTGCAGAAAGTGTAATTTTACAGGAGAACCTAATATACTCGTACAAAATTATTTTACTCATTACCTCATGTAATGAAACATAGTTGTGTTACTGCCTTAGTGGCAAAACGTTGAAAAACAAATCGGTCAGTGTTCCTCCGAATGGGGTAACCACGTTTGGGGGAACCCAGTGAAGACAATAACTCATCTTCAATTAATTTTGCAGATACCTCAATGTTCCACAGAAACTGCGATATATGTGCAATTCACATTTCACACCTAAAAATCAGCAGGGGAAATTTAACAATTATGTGCATAATCAAACAATTTTTAATTTATTTTGAGTATTTAAAAAATTGTATAATATATAGGAAAAGCTTTGGCAATAAAACAACTTTCACACTTAAACCTATGAGAAAATAAATTTTACTCTTAATATTTTTTGAACAAATAGAAATTGAGTTAATAAGCAAACAGACAGACGAGTTAAATTCAAGACACCATCATGGTTGTTGGCTGGTGGGGTTACTTTCATTTCAAATGGTTTTTTCGTTCAAGCAGGGTTTAATTGGTTTAATAGCATTGGTACGAACAGTTTAACTTTTAAAAACTCCTGAAGAATTTTTCCTTTTTTTTCTGTCACCAGAGGGCCAGTTGCTACTGAAAGTTAGCATGAAAACGTGAGATTATTGTAAGAACAAGTTCCTCATGTCTTAAGTTTAACTGTATGCAACCATCTCTACAATATCTTTTTACATAATCATTTTTGTATTCCCTCACATTGCACAAGAGGTACAAAATCCATTTTAAGAATCATTTTATCAGAAATCCTTTAAAAATCCTTAAGCTGACCTTTACTCAAATAAATGAAAAATAATACAAATAAATACAAAAATGTGACAACCAGCAACAGGCTCTGGGCCCAATTACACTGGCCACATCTTTCTGAGAGGCCCAAAATTTTTTAAAAACTTATGCATAGCATTAAAGAATCATGCATTTTTATGAAAATAATTAAAAAATCAATGATTTATTAACTGGAAAAAAACTCTTTTGATACTTTGTTTGTTATATTTCTTTCATTTCAATGATTCTACACATAAGTAAGAAAGCTATATTTCTTGAATTTCATGCACAGTTAAATATAGTTCTTACTTCTTTTTTTTTTTTTTTTTTTGTCATAAATGAATTGACTAATGAAGTTAAGAAGACTGAAAAAAGAATTGTTTGTAAATGTTCAATGTGTAGGAGGTGAGAGACAATGTCTTCACTATTTAATTGAGTTATAAAAGCATTAAATTACAAAATAAATACAAAACTAGGGGTTACTTATCGATAAATTTTTCTTTGATTCCGTTCATTATTTCTTGAGATACAGCAGTCACAATTGATGATAAAAAACGATCTATAGTTCAACCCCCGTTTGAGTTATTGGCACCAAAATTGAATCAGCACCTGTTCCTGTTAATGGCAACATATGGACCAAATTTTGTTTGATTCCGCCAGTTACTTCCTGAGGAATAGCAAGCACGCGTAACTCAAAAAACGTCCCATTGCTCCACCCCCCTTGGAGGAATTCGAGCCAAAAACCAATAGGCACAAGTTCACATAGGGGCACATATGTGTACCAAATTTCGTTCGATTTCATGCGGTAGTTTTTGCTGCAGAGCGGCCACAAAAAACTGGTCACACACAGACATGACACACACACACAGACAGACAGACATTTTCCAAAAATAGTCGAAATGGACTCAGCACACCAACCACAAAACGTTCGAATCCGTCAAAATTCAAAATTCGAAAATTTGCACGAATCCAATACTTCCTTCTATATATTAGATATAGAAGAAAGTAAAAACAGTAATGGTGATAGGTATGGGAAAACAGTGCTACTGCACGGGGTCCCACAGCAGTATATACAATTGCTAGCACCGACACTGAGTTAACGTTAGACATTACTTCGTATTGGTTTAAAAGAATAAATTATTTTGGCCTTCAAATTATTTTGAGCCTTGGGCCTCACGTTCAGCTAGTTGGGCCCTGAGGCTGGTCCTAAGTCAATTTATAAGTCCCTGCCCAATGAAAATCAATGATCCTCATAAAGCTATATACCCCCTTGCTCCTACAGCCTCTTCCGGTAGGCTGCTCCAAATACCCACAAACCAACTGAAGCAATAATTTTTCCAAGAGATTTGAATAGCTTACAACAATGGTCCCTCGTCCTGCTTTCCGTGCAAAAATTCAACCCGTTAACATCTTTCATTTTGGTAAATTTAAACAACTAAATTTTGTCCTCTTTGACTCTCCTTTGCTCCAGGCTATAAATATTAGACCTTTTAAGTCTAGTATCATGTTCTAAATCTGAAAGTCCCCTTACTAGCCTATAAGCCTTTCTTTGAACTATTTCCAATAAAGAAATATGATGCATAAACAAGAATAATTACTTTTCCATCCTTGTAGGATATGGAACTGGAGTATGACCACATGAAGTTACGACGTTGCTCAAAGTAGCGGCTCCACGATGCATCCTTTGAGCCCAGCCTGACATTGTAAGGGGTCGAACATCAACGAAAGCCTCCCTTACGTGCCAACAATCTAAAATCATTATAAAGGCATTTTTAAGAACAAAATATTTTGATAATATATAACAACTTTCATGAAAAAATTTTATTAAAAGGAGAACAGAATTTCATAAATTATACAAGATCTTTACTAACCCAAGAGAGTCAGACTTAAATGCTTGCGCATCCTACCTGATGCTTATAAAACTAGTCATATAATTCAAACCAGTTAATTTTATACAAAGAATTAAATTTAACAGGTTAAAAACTAAATCGTACTAAAACTGTACTTAATATACAAAAGAAAAAAATAAGTCAACATTTTGAATTTGATTCTTTTTTTTTTTTTTTTCAATGCTGCCAACACCAGTGTTTTACATGCCAATGGTTATTTTATATCAATATACAGTATCACTTTGATTTAACAATTTTTGATTAAATAATTTCCTCAATTTAATGACATTTCACTGGTCCGAATTTGACTACATTGAATGTCTATGCTCCAACAATATCCTTGATTCATTGATAACTTTTCCCAGTCTTTTGACAATCGTTATAAAACGAGGTTATACTGTATAAATTTATATTGAAAGCTCTAAATCTAACTATAGAAACTGTTCATAGATTCAACACCTCTGTTTTCCAAAAAAATTATTTTGTAATAACACTGGTGAATTTCATTGATAAATTTGATATCATCTGTTCAGTTGCTAACACAAAATACAAGCATCATTCTCAGATAGTACTGTAAGTGACAACATTCAGTAAGTGACAGAATAAAAATTTTATAATTAAATTATTGACAGCATATAACCATCTCAATTCTGGTTGTTACACTGAAAAAACAGGAGCAAGAGCAAAATCAGTTTTTTTAGGGAACTTTTTATGAACCAAGCATATTTTTATATGCTACTGGTGTTACCTTCACAATAACATTAAAACACCACATAAATATGCTGATTAGACCTTACAAAATAGATGCACTGTCAAACATTCTCTTATTCAAGTGCTTACAGAATTTTAGTTTCTTATTGTTGACGAAACATTTTACATAGACTCAACATGTGTCTGTTAATCATCGTAGATTATTTTTAATAAAGTTTTCACTCTTTACTGAATTTAAAAGCTTCTTCTATCCCTCTAAAGTTAAAAAAAAAAAACATTTACCCATATCTTTTATATTCTACTGGTTCAATAGTGTTTCTATCAGCAATTTTAATTCAAAAAAGGCAATCATTTTCTCTATGCCTGATGTCAGGAACATATCCAGGGATATATTCCCCTTTAAAACAGAATGTTTCTTTCTTTTTTCTATTATTAATATTTTCCCTGGGAATGTGTATCAGAAAATGCTGTCGTACTAGGCTCGTCAATGGGAAAACATTTTAAGTTGAAAATAAATAGATGTTATGGACCAGGAAATAGTATATAATAAAAAGAAGCAACTACCAATGTTGAAGATAGCATGCTATAGACTTCCCACCTCATCGTGTAGTACCACATTGCTGGGTTGGTAAAAAAAACGGGTTTTTTCAAAAAACCCAAAAAAAAGTTTTTTTGGTTTAAACCAGGTTTTATTGGTTTAAATACTATTTGCGAGAAAAACAATTAATTTTCGGAAGGTAATTAAGGTTCCATGTAATTAACAGTTATTCAATAGTCACATTATACCTAATTTCTTGATTAATTAAAGAGATAAGAACAAAATCTTGTAACTAAATTAAATAATTAAAATAGCTTTCTGCAGGGAAATATTGATTGAAATGTTTGACTTGATTAACATATTAATATGCATGTATATATAGACCCTTCATGATATGAAATACTTCAAGAAGTGGTTGTGATGCGGGTTAAGATAAAATATAATGAAGATCCAAGAAAAAAAACTTTTTAAAACCAACATAATATGAATAATTATTGAATAAAGGTAAAAGTTATATTTTTAAGCATAATCTTTTCAAAAGAACAATTTTCATACTTTTTTCTTTCTGATCTTACACAATGCTGATTTTTATATACACAATGTCGCAAATATTGAAATAAAGCAAAATGTACAACAGTACATGATTGAACAGTCAAAAAATCGATTGCTGTTGTACTGACAAAGTTTTAAAAAAAAAGTGCTGCTCTATATTCGACTCCGTTCTTATTTTGGAAAGACTTGGAAAAGATATCGACTATCGCTAAAACAAAGAACCAAATCAAAAATAAAAAAATTGGTGTAACATGGCTTAAATTACAGCTTATTTACTGGCATACATGTTGCATCCAGCATTGAAGATTAAAAAATATTAAATGCAAACTCTTTAGAACAAATAAATGTGTAGCAAATTCTATTTCAAGAAAATTTTTTTTGCCAAAAACGTTATATACGTGAAGTATAAACTTTTTTTTAAAATTTGATTCAAAAAATATTATTTGTGTTCACCTGCAGAACTGTTGATTACCTTACAAGTCAAAGTTAAAATTCCAGGAAAGTGCAAATAAATGGGCAAAAATCTTACACCCCTGCAACAGGAGTGAGCAATATAATGTGGATTGCATCTACAATAAAAGATTCAATCCTTAGTAAATCTTAACTAATCATGCAAATTAAGCATAACGATGGAAGTTGACTGAAATCTGCTTTATGGCACATATATGAAATAAAAAATATATTAATATTTTTTTTCGATTAAAGCTTGTAATACATTTTGAAGAAGCAACTTTGCAATTTTAGTATTTATCTCTGCAACTTAGCTAGGAACTTAGCATAAATGGAATTTTACATTTTTCAATATGTGTGGGGAAATCAATGTAAACCTGTAAAATGGATTTTTTTTTTTTTTTAAATCATTTTTTAAAAAAACTGCATGGTTTTTTTTAAAAAAAGCAACTGGTTTAAACCATGGTTTAAACCAACGTGGTTTAAACCAAACAACCCTGCCACATTGCCTATAGCTTGTAGTTTTTCAGGGATGCCCATGAGGGGGGGGGGGTGTTTTTAGGGGTATGTGTGTCAATAGGTATTTTTCTGGGGATTTTGTTTCAGGGGGGGGCGGGGGAAGGCTCTCGTTCATGTGATTTAATTCCATTGACAAATCTTTTTTTTTTCCAGTTTTTATATCTGAAAACAAATATAGAACAAAGGAATTTCTTCTTTAAAAACCTTAATTTTGATTCAATACTGCAATCTTGTATATATTGTATATATATTCAGTGTAAAAATAAAATGAATATGGAATCAAAAATTGATGAAAACTTTTGAAGCTTTTGAAACCTTTGTCAGTGCTAAGCATTAATTTCTACACTTTTTAACATAGTATTGATTTGAGAACATTAAAGTTACTTGATGCATATATGATAAATCAAACGTGGGAAACTTTTTTTTAATGCAGTAGAAACAAAAACAAGAATGATATGATAAAAAGTTGATATAAATCTTATCAAAAGCTTACAGAATTGCTTACAATAATCATGAAACTGAACGAAAACATAAGAACAAAAATTAACATGTAGGAGTCCACAACAATGACTCGAGTGCATATGTAATCAAAAAAGAATCGGTTTAAATCATTCAAAAGCAACAAATAAATCTGACCATACAAAATAGTGTAGTAGCAACAGATAAAATGTGCATGAACTAATAGATGATTTGTTTCAGAGGAAATGCTTTCGATGTAAATAAAAAGAATCGAAATGCAGACACGTCAAGTGTTGTGAAAAATAAACTTTGATACAACATCATTTCAACGGTTTAAGATCATAAATGTTAATTGATTATGTTTAAAATACAATTGTTATGAAGAAATAAAGTGAATATGATAACTAACTTGTCGAATTGTTATGGCAATCGTAACACAATCCAACCACCCCTTCCCTGAAATGTCACATTTTCCGATGCCAGAAAATAAAAGGAAATATAAATTGCGCATATCTGCAACATCTTTTGATCAAGGCTCGCCGAGGAGTCCTGGAAAAATAGATGGGGAGAGATCCTTTAATTTTAACATGAGGTTAGTTTAAATTATAACGACATTCCTTTAAAAAGTGTTTTTCTTTTCTTTTTTCATTCAGTATTATCTATCGAGCAAAATAATCATAGAGATCTGAGATTATTAGAGGGGCTATCACGTGACACTTGAGAGGGTCTACTTCCGCGTTTGCTTCGTTTTGTCTATATGTTTCAACTTACTTTCAAGCTTAATTATTCAAATTGCTGATTTTAGTAAATCTTTTTGAGTCGTATTGAAAAAAGGGTGAATATATTTTCCGCTGAATTGTTCTAACCAGTGGCAGGGCAGTTAAAGGACAATTAGATTATTTTAATGCGACTTCTGGTTTTGATTCATAAAAAATATATACTATATTGTTACACCTTTTTTATGTCATAGCCGTGTCCAAGGGGAGGGTTTTAGGGGTTAAACCCCTCCCATTGGGAAAAAAATAATAAACCAAAAGAAAATTTACAGCTGACTTTTATAGCTTTAATGTGAAAGTTTGTGTGCAACGCTTCAAAAAACCCTTTCTCTCTGTAGTTTTTCTGTAATTTAAGAAATTTAGAGCTTTACCAGCTGAAATAACATTTTGGAAAACTATTATGGCTGAACCACTGAATGATTTGTCAACACAAAGCATTAACAGCGTTAATATTGCTTTAAAAGGCTATGATGAATGCGGTAATATGTTGCAGCTATAAAGATGCATTGATTGTATTCATTAATGTAATTTGTATCGACCATAAGCTCTTTCTTGTTTAGTTTATTAAGCATTATTCCAGAATATGAAACCTAATGTACATGCTACATTATAAAAAAATCTGTCGACAATTTTTAATACTAATTGCAATATACTGCATAATAAACATAAATAGATTTGATTTAAAAAGAAACAAACAAGGTTAGATTGAAAAGATGTAAAATGAAGGAATACTGCTGCTATTTGCGCAGCCAAAATTATTCTTCTGGGGCGGGGGTGGGGGATGGTACAGTAGTCTACAGGTCTATAAATGCCATGCTGGGATTAGTAATTTAACATAAAACCAAAGTTTGTAGTGAATTGAACTCTTAATCCCCCCACCCCGCTTTAAAACCCCTCCCTTTATGAAAACCTGGACACGGGCCTGTTTTATGTCATCAGAAAACTTTCATTGTACACGCGTACACTGACATATTATTAACCTTTATTTCAGCACTCTTCGTAATACCATTTTTTTTACAAAGATATGAATTATTTTTCTTGACTACCAAGTGCGCAAAAAAAAGGCCAAAAATAGAAAAAAAATGAAGGCGCGCAGGTTTGAGACAGCAAAAGAAAAAAAAAATAATAATAATAAAGTGAAATTTAAAAATAAATTTAAAAAATAAATAAAAGAAAACGAAGGTGCACAGGCTCGAGGGCGCAAAATAATAGAAAAAAAGCGAAGCCGCACACGTTCGAGAACGGGAACAATAAAAATTTTTAAAAAAGGTTCAAGATCTCAAAAAAATAAAAATACCAAAAAAAAAAATGAAAGTGCACACGTTTTAAGAAGGCAGAAAAACGAAGGCGCAAGAAAATGAAAGAAAGAAAAAAGAAACAATGGCCCATGCGTGCGAGAGCATAAACAAAATAAAATGAAGGAAAGAAAACAGAAGGTGCACAGGTTCAAGGACGCAAAAAAAGTGGAAGAAAGAAATAAATAAGCAAAGTCGCACAGTTTTGAGGGTGGAAAAAAAATTTAAAAAGAAATAAAAAACGATGGCGCATAGAGTGCGTTCGAGGGCACACAAGCGGGAGGGCGCATCAGACACCATTCCAAGATCAAAATTTTTAAAAAATCTTGAAAGGTTGTCAAATTAATGGTATTTTAATATTTTTTGACTTTTGAGTGAATATCCCGTATTCATGTAATATATTCTGTGTTTTGACGAATGCAATGTTTTCTAATACTGTGCACAATTTCAAAAAACCCGGGGGGGGGTGTGAAATATGAAATTGAAATCCAACTTTAGAATAACATTCGGAAAAAGAACGAAAAATTTTGACCTTTTTCTGCCTTTTCACTTATTTTTACTTGAGTCATTCCATGTCAAGTAACCAAGGGGTCCCCGTTCGGCCATTTCCGATTTGGATGAAATTTTATAGAGGTGTAGAGATGCCTTTGAAACTAATCTATGCAAATTTTCAGCTTCCTAGTTCCAAATCCTGAGGATCCAGGATCTCCGAAAAATGTGAGCCAAAATGGCGGATCAGCTTTTTGCGCCAAACTGCCAAGTTTAGACTAAGTTTACAGAAAATTTTATCACACTGGAAGCCTGAAGTTTTAGGGGCTTAAAGTACAATTAGCTGTTAATTGTTTAATAATAATACATTCAAGTATTTTTGGAAATTTGAGCTCATTAGATTTTATATAGCACGCGTGTAAACTCGTGAAAAAGCGCGGCGGGGAAAATTTTCCCAGTATTTTACGTTGTCATAAAATCTGAACAAAAATAATTCAAAGTCTCGTACTTCGTGATTACATTGTCCAAATACTTGTTTTTTAATTGGTTACAGTTTTAGAGTTTAAATATCTATTTTCAAAAAGATATTGTCATTCAAAGTTGCTGTCAAAACCGTCCCAAGTGAAAAATAGCTTATTTTCAAAGCACTGTAGCTCAAGTTTGTAAACCTCGCATCTTTTCGTTAATACGAGGAATAGATTTTTTTCCTTTCAAAATAAGTTTTTTCTTCGATGGTGTTCTTTCGAATAAGGATAGAAAAATAAGTTTGAAATTCTGTCTGTCGTAACGAACTGCCATATGTTTAAGTTCATATTACGGGAAATTTTATCACACTGGAAGCCTGAAATTTTAGGATCTCAAAGTACCTTTGGTTGTCAATGCGTTGTAGTATTTTTTTGAATTTGAGTTCATTAACTTTTGTGTAGCACACATGCAAATTCGCAAGAAAAATGCAATGGAGAAACTTTTTTCTAAATTTTAGAATGTCATAAATTTTGAACAAAAATGATTCAAAAGCTCTTATTTTATAATTCTATTGTCAATATACATGCTTTTAATGGGTTATAAATGCAGAGCGTAAATATTGATTTTCTAAAAGATATTGGCATCCAAAATGGCTGTCGTAATCGTTCACATGAAAAATAGCCTATATTTAATGTGCTGTAGCTCAAGTTTGTCCCATAGCATTTTCTTTTCTTTGGTACCATTAGAAAGAAAATATTTTTTCACACAGAAATATTTTATTTTCTTGTAATATTTTAGCGGCCCTGTGCTGTCGCACAGTTTGCCACCCCCTAAGCACGGCTCTGCACACAGTGTCCACCACCCCGATGGGAGGTTACTGGAGGTCACTGTGCCGTTCCAAAATTTTACCGTATTAGACAAATTTTGTCTGTTAAAATTTAGAGATAACATTGCAGTATTGCCAGCGTATTTTTTTTTTTTTTTTTTTTTTTTTTTTTTTTTTTTTTAACGATGCCTAATGTCTCTTCTCAGTAGATACATATATCGTCGTCTCAGAGCTGCAGTATACATGAAATACACCGCCAGCGCAGTCATTCCATCTGAGGACTGCAGTTTCGTGTTTATTAGCACTCATTAGCCCGGAATAGGAAGTGACTGAGCTGGAGGTATAAAACCTCTCAAGGAAGCCAAGAGTGCCAAACAAACTGGTAGCTAATATAGAATTAGCACTGACAGACAAGTGATCGAAGCAATAGTTCGGTTCAACTTACTGCAAATACCATGCCTTGCCTTCAGTCTTTGAGTTGAACCGAACCAATGCTTCGGTCACTCGTCTGTCAGTGCGTGAGCGGAACCAGCCGATCATTTTGAGAAGGGCCATTTGAAGTTTTTTAACAAACTTTTTGTGGATGTTTGTCTTAATGGTTACCTTTCAAACAGTGCCGGATCATCGATTTTTCCAAAAAAAAACTACCACCTCTACCAAATTTTAAGTTTTATACTTGGTTTGAATTTAAAAGTAGTGACAGAAATAGGGTAAATTTATAAAATTTAAGATAAGTTTAATACAATTTACTCTCGTTTTACGCGGGTTTATTTTACGCGGTTTCAATTATATGCGGTTTAAAGATTTTACAGCTTTATTTTATTTTACGCGGATGAATTTCGGTTTTACGCGAATGCGACAATGCAAACAGATAAAATTTTCCCCTCTTTCAAAATCCAAACTTCTAAAGATTGCAGATTACACGTAATCAACTGCATTTTTATGTGCTAATAATCGAGCTTGGGCCACTGGAGACAATTTATGCGATTGGTTCCAGAGCTCTTTTCAGAAGTAAAGTTATTAAACTCACACAGTTCAGAACTCACTAGAAGAAGAGCTTGTAGGAGGGACAAGGGAGGCCAAAACCAACGAGGATACCGACGTCGGTGACGCACAACCAAAACGTTCACATTGAAAATTTTGAGCCATTCCTAGACAGTAGAAATGATCTTTCTGATTTGTTAGTGAAGGAAGATTCTATCATTGAAATGACGCAAGTGCTCATGGATGCGTTAATGCTCTGCAAAGAATTACAGAGAAAAATTCTTTAATGACTGCCAAAAGACTATCATAGCCAGCTCCTCTTTATAAACAGGACACGAGATTAATTTATGTTACTAGAATGAAGTATTTTGTTATCTAAGGAACCAAACCCCTATTTTAGCATTAGTATTAGGAACCAATTTACGCGGTTTCGATTTACGCAGCATTTCCGTGGAACGTAACCCCGCGTAAAACGAGGGTCTACTGAAAAATTCTTTTTGCGTAATTTATAGCTTTGAAGAAGAATATATCAATTTTTATTTTATCTCTCGCATAGCATTTGTAGAGGAGCATGGGAGTAAAGAGTTCTCCTCCGGAAAAGTCTCAAAGTTAAAGTCTAAAAGGCAAATTCAGGCTCACTTTGATCTCGTGAAGAATAGGTGTACAGATGTACTCAGAGGACAGATTGTCCAAGTGTTAAAAATTGGCATCAAGAAATGATGTAAACGATGGAGAAAAATTTTAGAAATAAAATGTTTTTGTTTCGAGGAGAGAAATGTAATTTCTCTCCCAATTAAAATCTAAATTTATTTCAGAGTAAAGTTCATGTGCTAAATTTGGTTATTTTCACAATTTTACAGAATATTAAATTTTTATATAATATTTTCTTTCTTTTCATTTTCTTCTCAAACAAATTCCTACGCACGGGAGGGGCTTTGGGAGGGGCCATGGCCTCATAGCCCCCCTCTAGATCCGCCCTTGTGTCAGTGCTAATTCTATATTAGCTACCAGTTTGTTTGGCACTCTTGGCTTCCCTAAAAGATTTTCCACCTCCCACTCAGTCACTTCCTATTCCGGGCTGATGAGTGCTAATAAGCACGAAACTGCAGTTCTCGGATGGAATGACTGAGCTGGCGGTGCATTTCATGTAGTTCTGCCTTAGCCCTGGCTATAGGGAGGTAACTTACTGAAAAAAAAAAAACTACAGTAGGATATCTTACTGCTACATTTCGACGATATAGTTTGTGTGCATTGTGTAAGCTCGTGTTTTGTTATTCGACAAAATTCGGATTTTCAGTTGGTAAATTGAACCCCCCTCCCCCCCAAAAAAAAAATTAAGTTTGCGCTCTTCGTCACCAAAAATGTATAACGATAAGGCTTAAGGCAAAATGATGCATATTTACAGAAGGCTTTGTGAAGTAATGCAAAAGGTTTAAATTCGTTCAAACAGTTTTTGTCTGAACCGTCTGTTACCGATTTTTAGCCATGATTTAAAAACCACTTAATTTCATTTTACGTAGATAGAATGAAAACTTTCTCCTTATACTTATCTAAAATTCACATCCTTCGGGGACTAATTTTATTTTATCTATTGACAACAGTTTTGCATCAATACGAAACTACCTTTTATTTAAAAAATGTAAAAGAAAAAAACATCTTCGGATGAAAATATGAGTTACTCATCGATACCATTTTTCTTTTATTTTCTTATTTTTTAAATCAGCATGCATGTTTTTATGTGTGCAAGCGTTTTTTCTCCTTTCAGCCCTATTTTAAAAATTGTGAAAAAAATATCGCTGACTGGGTGAGTTAATTCTTTTTCTCGTTTTTTACAAAAACATCAGAAAAAACTTAAGGTATTTAAGAACTGTTGCAAAAGTTAATTGTGAGACTTCATTACGATTTACAAACAGTAATATTTAAATGTGAAGGTCATTAATTATTGCAATCATATATGAGTAAATAAACCTTTTAGAAAAAAATCACAGAACATAATGAAAATGCTTTCAAATAACCCTTTTGAAATGTTATTATAGTCGCGCCCCTATAATGAAGTCAAAGGAAACAAACAAAAAATTCGTTATAAAAACTTAAATAATGGGAATGAAGGGGAATGGAAGTTACGACTTTACAGCCATTAATTCGAACACAGCTTCGCTAGGAACGGGTGTGTGTGTGTGTGTGTGTGTGTGTGTGTGTGTGTGTGTGTGTGTGACTGTATTACGCTTTTTTCAACAAGAGAAAAATTTCAGCAGCGAAAACTGCGAGGACTGGTCAAAATTTCAAGCCGGCCAGTACTTTGTGCGCTGGCCCAGCGGAATTGAATCCTTTTTCCGACATTCTCATAAATTTGTTCGTTGTTACAAAAACTTCGTTGCGATGGAATTCAAGCAATATCATGGCAATTAAATCGGGACTGGAAATTTAGTTCGCCGAAACGAATATTCCGTTGTAATGTTTCTTGTTGTCAGGAAGAGGGCGCCAACTTTAACTCCCAAAAGGTGCAAAAAAAAAAAAAAAAAAGCACACAGGTTTAAAAGGGAAAACTCACACACACACACACGCACGCAAAAGCGCAACATGTTTGAGGGCGCAAAAAATAAATAAATAAAAAAAGAGAGAGAACGGGAGGAAAAGCCGAAAAAAAAAAGATAATAAATGAAATTTGTGCACAGGTTCAATGGCGCAAAGAGAGAGAGAGAGAGGAAAAAAACAGAAGACGCACACGTTCGAAGCGCGCAAAAAAATTAAATAAAGCGGACAAAAAGGTTTCAGGGCGTAAAAAACCGAAGGCGCACAGAGGTTCAAGGACATTAAAAAAAAAAAAAATGCACAGATTCAAAGGCACATCGGCCTGCGGGCCGATGGACCGGCGGGCAGTCCGCCTCCAATTCGTTTTAACAGGATTTCATTGCATTCAGGGCCTGATTACTGAATAGGCTAACTAGGCCCAGGCCTAGGGCCTCGATATTAAGGGCTCCCAAATGGCTGAAATTACTTTAGTCAATGGTTAAAATTGTTTCAAAAAACGGATGATAAAGTTATAAAGTTTGAACACAGGGGAGCCCAAAAAAGAATTTGGCCTAGGGCCCATCGATATCTTAACCGGGCCCTGACTCTATTATTACCTTTGCTTTTGCAGCATGTTTCAGTCATCAAAGGTTTTTGCCAAAGTTGCCATTCAATCTATCGATCTTATCTCCTACCTATGATACACATCTCCCCTCCCCCCTCCCTTCCCCGATTTCATCCTCGAGTTGACCCTGGCCAGCAAGCAGAGATCAGTCTGTCCCTCCCTGTAAAGTGTATCGGTGCGTTTTCTTGGAGCGGAGTGAATTTTGTGACTTGATTGTAAGTAACTTTTGCTTATTTGATTACCTGGTTCATTGGATAAATATATTTTGTTTATTATAATTGAACGTGCATATTTGGTAGGAGGGAAATCTCTGTTTGCGGAATGAAACTCAAAATTTTACCGAACAATGGAACACGATCACACCACACATGCCTACAGCTAATTAGAAGAGACATTAGGCATTATTTCAAAAAAAAAAAAAAAAAAGAAAGAAAGAAAGAAAGAAAACAAGTATTGCGATTTTACAATGCTATCAGCAAACTTGCCGAATCGTCAGGCAAAATTTCCCGGATAAGTAAAGGAGAGCGGGGCTAAACGTTCCGCGGGCTAGTTGTTCCCTTTGAAATAGCTCAATGAAGAAAAAATATAAATGTATTTTGTAAGTACCTGGTTAAATGTAATGTTGCAGCGCACCGATAGCAGCCATAATTAGCCAGACTAGTGGCGTCCGGTATATTAGAAGCTGAGCAGGTGCATCACAGACTACTTTTGAAAATATTTTCGTTTTTGAACTTTTTGGTCTTTTTCACGATCTTAAAATGGAAGTGTTTAGTTCTTTGGTGTTTTTATACAAATGTGGATTGTGCATTCTAAAATACTACGTTGAAACGATTAATGTTTCGTTATCTTATCTATAATTTAATTTTTCAAGGACATGTGCTTGTGGGGCTAGTCGTTCCTTCGTTGTGGGGCGAGTTGTTCCGAGGAACAACTAGCCTCAAGGAACTTCCTGCTTCTATTTAACTATTTCAGTAGTGCGGTGAACAAAAGTACAGATAAATAAATATTATATGAGCATATTCGTTCCCGTGAAATATATAAATTAGAGAATGTAGACTCTCACCGACGTCACCGATGATTCACTGAAAATATTTGGTCGTTCTTCTACAGAAAGATAGAAAAATATGAAAATTTCCGAAGATCTATGACCTATCTTTCCTACTTTGATATGAAAATGTGAAATTTGCAAAATTTGTTGCTCTTGAGTTTGATAACGCCACCTTGCGGTGATTTAAGAAAGTAGCCAAAGAGGTAAAGCAGTTCAATATTGCTCAAGCAAGGCAGATATTGCATTGGAGAGATCATATCCTATGCAAGTGTATCTGTAGACTTTACGTGTTTAGCCGTTATTAGCCAGAGACTGCAACTTCTCCTTTACGAATTTAGCCTGGTCAAATCTGTGTAGGATTTTCATTATCGGAGGTGTAAATTAAAAACGCAAGTTTCGTCCCTTTTCGTAATCCGGAAAAAAGTAGTTGCAACTGTCACTGAAAATGGTAATTAGAAATCATGTATGTACAATAAACTCCTGATTACCCGTGGAATATTGAATACCCATTTTTGAAATATCACGTAGAATTTGTGCAGTAAACAAGCAAAAATAAATGCCAAAAGATTTTTTAACTATCACCGCATTGAAAAAATAATAAAAAAAGAAGACGACAGACGATAACTTTAATTTCTATTTTTTCTCAAAACATTTTCTCTGTCACCTCATTTTTAGTCCACTTCAAACAGTCAATATTTTGTAAAAAAATGTTGGGTTGATGTAATCATGTAGAGACAGTATGAAAAAGTATTGAACTACTATTTCAATTCTTAGGCACTTCATTTTTAACCACACACATTTAAAGTGTACGAACAATTTTGGAAGCCACGGTAGATAAGTTGCACTCTGTGTGACACATTTCAATACTTTAATACTATTTTTTTCTTAATGGCTTTTATTCTTCAAAAATGGAATAAGGGTCATAAAATAGGCAAAAGTTTGTTGCCCGTATTCTAATACAGCTCTGAATGTAAAATACGTAATTTTTAGCAAGAAACGTTGCTCCAGTCAACCTATTCAGTTGTTCAACATATCGCACATAGGCAATAAAACTAACTTAACCAAAACGAAAAAAAAAAAAAAAAACAGCAATGGAGAAAATTAAGGTTTGACGCAATAGTAATTTTAAGCGATTTTTAGTCTCAAATATTACAATATGCGCAATCAACTTATTTTGTGATGTTTACTAATTAGTTTTTGAAGTATAGATTCATAATGCATATTTTAAGCTCGAAAAATATAAATACCAAATTATGAAATTTTAATGATGTGTCACTATTGATGAAATCGTTTCTGCGCCCCCCCCCTGCACTATTTAGGTGAGCCAACTTTGCGATTTTTGTGTCGAGAAAGAGCATTAAGTTTAGATTTTAAATCAATTAGCCGGTACGGTTTTCCCAAAATTTTAATTGTGTCACTTTCCTTGCCGGGGTGCGATATGATTCTTTGTTAAAAACATACATGATGATAAAAAAATTGTAATTAGCGCTATCCAGGGTGGAGGGGGGAGCCGGTCTTTCCCCTTAAAACAATTGTTAGTGCGGTTTTGGTTACTTTTAGAGCAAACCTAAGAAGGAGCCGTTCACAAATGATGTCCGCTTGAAAGGAGTAGGGAGGGAGGGTTCGGGGTTCATGAACTTCTGACAGTTAGGCTCTAGGGGGATGGAGGAGATTAAAAATGTGACTTCACACATTTTGGTGCAAATAAAAGCGTTCGTATAGCAATATGTTCATAGAAAATTGCATGAGATGTGACGAGGTGAAGTGTGACATTCTTTATGGACAACCCGTGTGGACGTTATATTAAGCTACTGTGTACTGAAGTGTTATAACTAACTTCGTTTCTACCCCCCCCCCCTCCTGCGCTGAAAAATACCTGGCCTGGTAAATTTTGGAATCTGTGAAAGCCTGGGGTGGTCGTCATGTCTTACGACGGCCTTAAGAGAATGTAAAAGAGAACATAAGAGATATAAGAGAGTATACAATATAAGAAAGAATAATAGAATGTAAAATAAGAAAATAACCTATAATTTTAAAACAGTATTTCAACTAAAGTCACTTTTTATAACGCACAGCAAATTATTACATATTTCTAAACATCAGTATTCATGCAATACTTAGAGAAATTAATCTTGATTTTAATTGTCAATTGCATTAATATATTTCAGATTGATTTTGTATTGTTTTCTCATTTACTTTTATTTCTCACATGTAACTCCTTGCTGGAACAATTGGCTATTCCCCGTCTTTGGTTCAACCAGTTTTTTTTTTTTTTTTTGGGGGGGGGGGGGGCAACTTTAGTTCAAATAATGTTTTTAGCATTTTTTAAAAATAATAACTGCCACTTTAGATCTACTGACTGTATATCCACGCTATATGATCTGAAATTTTGTACAATCCACACAGATGCATCAGACCACCCCTAAGAGCTGTTGAGTCATCTCCCCACCCCCCGTCAAGAAAAGAGAGAAGGAGATAGAGAGAGAGATACTAAGTCTTCAAAAAGAACGCAACCCTTAAGCATTTCAATGCCACAGTCTGTGTCGCAATGAAATTTTCATGTCCCCTCCCCTTTTTTTCATCACGCACTTGCAATTTCCAATATAGGACGTTAGTGTTTAAAAGGATATCGTTCAAAATTCAGAAGGCTTATTCTTAATAGAAATGTTTCATTCGGAAAACAAAATACCTTCCTTTCTTTTATGTATATGCAATATTTATAGTTCTGAAATTTTGAGTTTGAAAAGTAAAGATTCCCCGTGGAAGACAATTAAGCGAAGCTAGAATCGAAAGAAAAGAACAGAAAGACATTTTCGCAAATTCAAATGCCCGCCAAAGTTGGGTTGTCTCAATTGTGCGCTAAAATTAGCTCTGCTTTCGGGTTAGTGCTGCCATCTAGGCTATACACGCATAGTACTTATGCATCATTCTAAACCAGTGACGCACAACCTACGGCACGCTTTCCATCTCCGGCCCGCTGTTTTATTTAATGTTACAAATCGAAAAGCACGATTTGACAATGTCACAGATTTGGAGCTAAATGTTCAGAAATCGGTTTCCGAAAAACAGATGCATTTAACGAAAGAAGTATAGTAAGGACAACAGTGGGTGGCTTTTCATTTCCTTTCCTTTTCCGTTACTTTCCCCCATGTTGTTAGAAAAAAATTAAATATTTTAAATTTTTATGTGTGTTCTGGCCCGCTTTCGTCGTCGAATCGTTTTGATATGAGGTGCAGCCCTCGAGTAGAAAAAGGTTGAGCGTCATTGATCTGCCGTAACTTATAACGGTAAGCGTTATTAACGCTTTGACGCTTTTATAGTGAATGGAAGTAATTTTTTATTGTGCTTGTGGAAAGCTTTCTTTTCTACTTCTTTGAAATTACATTCCACCACAAGCTGTCTGAAGCCTGCATCGAAATTAACATACATTGAAAAATTAATTTAACAGGGTTTCTCTTCTCTTTTTTCAAAATTTTTTGAACATGTTAGAAAAATTAATTTTAATTCCGTTTCCAACAATAAGATGGTTAGATCCGATTTTGTTTTTCTTCACTATTTATACTTCCAGCCGCTAGATGGCAGCAAAAACTTTTTCTTCATGTATTTTCAAAACATATGTATTTTCGTAGCCGTATATTTCAAGTAAAAGTCAGTAACTTTGTTTTTGTAAAAAGATTTCATTAGCAGTAGGATTTCCAGCAAGTCTTTCGTGCACGCTCAATTCACAAAACTTTCACTCCTTCATTTTTATACTACTTTGTATTAAATACCATGGAATTTTTTGATTCTTAATTTGGCAGCCTTTTCTCTCGCGCCGTAATCATTGAAATTATGAACATTTAACCTGAATAATTTTTTAAGGTTTGTGCTGTTTTTGCTTCACTTTAATTGTTACTAGCCTTTATCTTTCACGAGTAATAAGTTTCTAAGTTATATAAATTCGTCAACTGGTTCGTGATATAGAAAAATATGGTTTTAACACTTGATTTTAAGTTTACCGCTCTGTCTTTATGAATTATCTCATGAGAACAAGTCGCTCCTTTTCATTATTGGCGAACACTTATTTACATAAAATGATGAAGGTAAATGCACAAAAATATTTATTCATACTAATGTGCACCTTGCTTGTGCATGCGTAGACATTTTTAGCATTAAGTCAGTATGTCAATGGCTCTTGCTTGAATTTGGTCTGATGATAAAATTGTTAACAGTAATTGAGTATATTTTTTGAGAAAAGATTTTAAAATTATAAAGTTTAAATTTTCACATACGACAGAGAGGTTATGGTACCTATGACTTTTTTAATTATTCACTTTACCTGTCGATTGTTGCTCCATCCACCAAGGATGAAAAACTTCTTGTTCGTTGAAAAATTTATTTAGCTTCATTTATTTATTTTTTTTTAAAAGCTGTAGTGGGAATTCTGGTTCTGCCGAAAGGAAACAATGGGTGTCCTTTAATATTAAATGGGGCAATTTTTCAATCTAAATGAAGGAATCAACTTAAATGGAAAGTTTTTAGCAGTTTTATGTACTGGTTGTTACTTTTGAAGCTGCTGAATCGACCGATTCTGTTTACTTAGGGTCTAGGATGCCTGTCTTCCAAAGAGCAATGATACACTGGCCCAAGTACCACAAAGACCCGTGAATAAGAGGGGGAAGACCAAATTGTGCCAAATTTAGCTCCTTGCTATGTCCTGCATCAAAAATGGATAAATCATGGTTCTCATGTTTCTGTAACATTGTTTGAGATAAATTTTTGTTATTCACATGTTAAATATCTTACTATTTATTTGATCCCAAATTCAGTGTTTTGGAAGTTTTTATGTTATTGCTTGCTTTTATTTAACTTCTACCGCATGCTGTTAATCTGTTCATTACAAGAAAAAAAAATATTGCACTGCCTCTATTCTATTTCGTTTTTCACACTACTTGTGTTCAAAAAAATATTGTTATGCAAAATCTGCTATTAAAAAAAAAATTTACAACAGGACTTTTTTACAAGTTTAGAACAATAGTGGAAAACAATTCAATCAAGTATTAAAATGTTACAGTGCTTTAAATAAGTTTAATTGTTCTACAGTCCTTGAAAATAATTAAATAAGTCTTCGAGTCTACTGGAAAAGCGCTTCAGTTTTATTTCTTATTTAGTGTATAAGCTATAAATTGTGTGAATGACTAGGCCTTATTGTTTAAATATTTCTCTTTAAAAGGTGAAATATATGTCAAAAAAATTGATACAATACATTTTTGTAAGCTTCTGCATAATACATGAAAAGCAAGGATTGTAATTTTAAAATAGTGGTAGTAATTTGATAACTTTTGTTACCTGTTGGAGTTATCACAGTGGACAGTTATCACACATTGCTGTTACTTTTCAAAATTGTTTTTTATTAATTTATCTTTTAACTGCAATGAACTCTATTGTGAACACTCATAGGATCGAACAAAAGTGTTCAGATTATGGGGATATTCATTATAGAGGGAGCCTGGATAAAATGCATGTATAGTTATTCTACTGTGTTAATGTTCAGTACTTTGCATAGGGAGCTATGCCAGTTGCTGAGATAGAGGTCCTGAATTTTGTATTGGTGGCCAGTGCAATGTCTTAATTCAACTTAGTTGGACCTAAACTCTTGTATTTACTTCTTTCTTTTTTAATTTAAAAAGTTTTACTTAACATTCAACAATAAAATATTACAATACAGCTATTAGCATAAATATCTGGAGAAAAAATAAGAGTTATTTTAAATCTGTGTTTGCATTGTGTTATTCTCATGCAAGGTACGTATTATCATCCAAGAGAAAATGTTTCTGGGTGTTTATCAGCCTCATTTGACTGAAAAGGTCTTGAATACTACTTGATACAATTGTTGGATTCCTGAATTATAGTTCAGTGGCAGAAAATTCAGTCTCATATTACTCAGTTAAATGACTTTACGTGATGCAGTAATTATCCAGAAAAATAATTTTTCTTCTTCCTCTCTCCATCTTTCCCTTAATGCCTTTTCAATCATGGTGATGAAATTTTTAGTTTAGGCTTTCAAATTTGATTCGTAGGAATTCCCGAGTACCGATCAGGCCGTATCTATTGGTCCCCCCTGCCATAGGCGTGCACAGGGCTTCAGGAATGGGGATACCACTGTATCAGGAGGTTGAAATTGCGCTTGGAAAGGATCTCATACTTGCTTGCTTAAGGAAAATTTTCAAATATTGCGAGTAAAAAAGCATTTTTAAAGCATATGAGGTAAGAAATTAATGAACCTATAAATGTAAAATTTTAGCCACTTTCGTATTAACTTTCATTTTTATGTACTAATGGGGGTACCACAGTACCCCTGGTGACCCCTGTGCACACGCCTATGCCCCCTGCAACAAAATCTGTAGGGCTCCTCCCCAGAGGCTGGCAGTGTATATTTGCAACGCTAATAAATCTTAGTGCTAGTTTTTTTCACCTTTTTTTTTTCAATTTCTTAGGCTGCTGGTCCCCTTCAGGATGTAGGCCCTCTTGCGGGTGCACGGATCCGGGTCTGGTATCGATTGTGAACATCTTCAGTATATAGAGAGGTAATAATTGAACAGGGTTAAAAATAGCGCTAATAATAGTGGGGTGTTCATATTACAGGGTGTTCCGAGTACAGATAGGTCAGCCTATGCTTGGTCTATGGAGTTTAGCTGGGAAGATCAAAATGTGTTCAGAATATTGGGGATGTTCACATTAGGGAGTTTTCAGATAGAGAGAGTCCACTCTATTCTGTTTTATCATTTGGTAAAATTTGGAATATCGGTCAATTGAAAATGTAAGTTTGAGGCATGCCTGCATGCAGTATTTTCTGCTTAATACGTTCAGTGTTTTTTTTTTTTTTGTAAAATACGATGTGTTCAAAAATATTTACTTTGAAAAACTTTTTCAGAAAAAAAATATGAAATACATCCTTGTCACTGGTGGAGTCATAAGTGGAATTGGAAAAGGAGTGATTGCCAGCAGCATTGGAAGGATTTTGAAAAGTAATGGGTATGAAGTGACTTCAATAAAAATTGATCCCTACATCAATATAGATGCTGGAACCTTTTCACCATATGAGCATGGTAAGTTAGTATTTTTATTTATATACTTTTTTAATGAAAAAATTAATGTTATCAAAGACTTTTTACAATTTATAACACTAAGGGGCTCTGCTCCCTGCTAGCTAACGCTCACCAACCTCTGAAGATTGCTTCCCAATCTTATTTAATTCGCAAAAATTTAAATCGTCAGTTAGAAACAGATTAAAAATGCATGGAACAAATCTGATATACCCCCCTCTTGGCGACTTTTTCCTGTTGGCGCCGAAAAAGCGTCGCCAAGAAAACTATGTATGACGTCATATGTCATACATCGTTCTTAGCGATGCTTTTTTAGCGCCAACAGGAAAAATTCAAATTATGTCATTAATTATTTAATGAAATTAATGCATTAATTTTTTTCCGTTGTTTCTCCGGGATACGAGCCCTCGGTCTCATAGTACTTTCGTAATGAGACCTCGGCCCTGCCTCGGTCTCATTACGAAAGTACTATGAGACCTCGGGCTCGCCAGGACCTCGCTGCCGCTCGGTCCGTTATCCCTCCGACTTTTAATATACATCACAGTCGGATATAAGTCACAGATCTCCTCCGTTCAGTATACAATAAAGTCACAGATTTTATGTGAAATTAACACCATTTTTGTGCTACAAAAATGCCAACCAGACCAAAATACAAACTACCAGAAACACACTAAAAACACAATAATTCAAAATATGTTCACTTACCTTTTTTACTTCCTCACGTGAGGCAGTGCACATATGTTCCGCTCTTAGGAATATTTGTTCGGATTTTAATTCAATGTAATTTAATATTTCTTCATTAATATAATTTCGCCAATCGGCTAAAGTTTGTGATGAAAAAAATATTGACTTTCAATATCAGCAGTTTTGGTCCCAATTAAAATCTCATATATGTTATCAAAAAAATCTCCTCTATTTTCAACTTGCTAGAACTAAACCATGACCCACTCCTGATCGTTGCTTCTTTTCCACAAACAACACCCCCAATAACCTTTCTACAAAAAAAAATTAACCCATCTGAACATTTTTTAGTTTTTTTAATTTTCATAACAGAATTACATCTAGAACATAACATTTCATTCTTAAGTAAACCAATTTCCCTTAAAAATTCTAAAAAAACCTCTTTATTTTCAATTAGTTTAAATATAAAAAATCTATTTAGGACTCCGGTACGTCCAAACGTTGGACGACCTGACGAAAAAGAAAAAGAAGATTCATTCAAAAATTTCAATTGATACATTTGGACAACATCACAAACCGAACTCATAATTAAAATAGAAAATTCAACTAAATTAACATTAAAAAACAACAAGAAAAAGAATACTCTAAAATAAAGTTTGAATTGAAACTTTATTTTAGAGTATTCAACTTAAAATCTCCCTAAGAGCGAAACATATGAGCACCTACCTCCTACCACACATACACGTGCAAAAAGACAAACTTCGAGAAACTACTTTCCAGCGTTCAAGTTGCAAAACCAGGGTTACCAAGTTATCGCCTTATTGGCAATTTTCGTATCGAGCGAAAAATTAAAATCTCGCCAAGAGGGGGGCATATCAGAGGAGAGCCAAATGCATTATGAGCTCCCTTTGGATCAAAAAGCACCCCTTCCTCGAGTTTCAAAATAACTTGTACCAACTTGCAGAGCCGTAGGGGCTAAGGTGCTCATGAACATTGAAAAACTGCAGTTTTGTATGTTTGAAAAGTCGCTTTCATATTCGTGTTTTCTAGTAACATATTTTGCTCTTTAGCTCAGGGCTTGAATTGAGCCTAAGATTTTCTGTTAAAATCGAAAACCTTAAAGTTTGTGAATAAGGAAGTAGAAACATGCAAATCGAAAAGACATAAGGGCAGTTCTCAAAAGGTGGGGACAAAAAAGTTAACTTTGAACAATTTCAAAAATTTTCAAATTTGACATCAATTTTGCTTTTATTCTATAGTATGCATACCTACAACATAATATATGAACATGAAAAGACAGCAGGTATTTGTAAAAATTGTTAATTAGCAAATTAAATCAGCAGTCTGTAGGTAACAGATTTTGGACATTGTTGTCCTGTAGGTAACAGATTTTGGACATCATCATAATGTAAGTTTCAGCATTTTTGACAATTGTTAATCTGATTTTTAACTTTTCCAATGAAAATTTTATTTACTACTTTTTGAATTTTTCAATTTAATAATAAAGAGGATATTAATGAAGTACTTGGATGGCTATACATACTGCTCTTTACATATAATAAAGTTTTGGAATGATTTTGAAGAAGTTGATAAAAGGTTATAAAAAAGCTTCAAATTAAAAATAATACAAATGTAAAAATTGACATGAGTTTTAATAATGAATATTTTTTCTAATGTCATAAGAATTAAAACAATGTCTAAAAAAAATTATTGAAAAAAGAAATTCGTATTTCTATTTGGAGATTGAAAAATTATGTTTCCAAAAGAAAGAAGAGAAAAAAAAATTCTAAAATAACAAAAGCGGGGGGGAAAAAAAAAATTGCTAGCGCAGGCGATAAAGTCGCCAAAACTAATGCAGCTGATGATAAACTACGTTTGTCAAACTGGAATTCCCCTCTGGTAACCTTTAGCTTATCGTATACTGTGTTGTCGCCAACGGAGGTTTGCTTGGCAATTTTAGCGCAAAATGGCTTTTGTTGCGATCATAACCAGCCATGTTTCTACTGTAATTTATGTATTGTTCAATGTGTAACATATTAATTATGCAAAATACCAATGGATTAAAGAAGATAACATTATAATAACCTTTTTTATTGAGGTTAGAAGACAGTGGATCATCAAAAATTATGAATAAACGGATAGAATTATCGGCGTCAAGATCGTAACGCTATTTGGACACCTCACATGTATGTTTAAGAAAAATTATTTTTCTTCTAAGATACTGCATAAAAGCTTATGAAAACACTTTAAAACAATTAAAAATTGATTCTGAGGATCGATAAATACCTTTAAAACGAAAACATCATATACTTAATTCTCAAATAATAGCATTGTAAAGATCGTAACTTTTGGACATGCATCAAATTTCAAACTTACTTTTTTCTAAAATTGTTTACAAAGTAAATAATCTGTCTTTACTTTTGTTATTTGTGTAAAATATTAACAAAAAATTATTCAGTGTTCGATTCATACATTTAATTTTTTTTTTTGAAACGTATGGAAATAATTAAAAAAATTTTTTTTTTAATGGTACATTTGCTCAGTTAACGTTTTGGTATGTCCAAAATTGTGCCTTTTAGCAAAGAAAATATTTTTTAAGGGTATTTGAAGAGCATTTTTTCCATAATTTATGTCAATTCTTGTCTCTATACCGTATTATTATTTAACTCAAAAATTTTTGAGTCAATTAAAATGAAAGTTATTTGGTGTTGAAGCTTCAAAGTTGAGGTCTGTGTTTGTTCCCACCTTTTGAGAACTGCCTATAACACGATGGCAACGCGAAATTAGACATCAATAATTTTAATAGAAATGAGATTATTCGAACTTGAGTTTTAACAGCTTGTAACTTTTTTTCCTTTGGAGATAGAAGCTCAGTTTTTCAACCATAGGTCGAGTTAAAATCTGGAGTAAAAAAAGCCGCTCTTTCCATGGTGTTGAAAAGAAAACTGTGGGACAATTCCTTCTCTTTTTACTGATAGATTTAATGAAGAAAGTAGTGCCTAAATTTTAGCTAAGTTTAAAAAAGTTTCAGCTAAAAACTCAAAAAACTCTCGCCGTATTTAAGTTAGAGCATTGAAACAAGTTGCGTAGAACGCGGAAAATTCTACCCTTTCAAACGATATATAATATTAATGTGTGCAAGTAATTTTTCACCCCTTTAAGAGGTAATAATAGGCAATTTACGCGAAATTTGAGCTTTATAAAAAAAAACTAATACAAATTATAAAAAAAATAAAATCCCAGGTGCACACCCCCGGGTCTCGAAGTAATTTTGTACAAAATTTCAAAGTTGTAGGTGCTATGGGGTCTCCTGGATGCACGTCCGCTACAGGCTTCCTTCCAGAATTTCTTTGAAATCTCACTTTTATTTACTACTAAGAGATTATATGTATTTAAAGTATTTTGTTGTGTTATTTATAGACAGCTTCATGCTATCGCTCTCACTGTTTCCATAATTGCAACAAAAACTTTAGAAGAAATCTACCTCAGAGCTAGAAGGACGTAAGTCACATTGTGATAATTTTACAGGAGAGAGGAAAAACTTTTTCCTGGTGCTTTGAATAAAGCACAATCATCCAAATGCTTCATATCATTATAGCTCAGCTGCAGTGCTGTTTGTTAGAGGTGGCTTGCAGGGGCATGCACAGAGGGGGGGGGGGGAGAGAAGGGTCACCTGTTGGCCTGGATCCAAGCCAGAAGGGGGCCCAATATTTATCAAATGAGGGGTGAAATATAGTGGCAAATAACATGGAAGGGGGCCCTCCCATAAAAGTCATTTTTGATGGGCCCCAAAATTTCTGTGCAAACCTATGCATTTTGTACGGGGGGGGGGGGGGCAGCTACCCTTTTACTTCCAAAAGTGAAAGGACCTTGTTTCCTCACTTTAAAGAGTTAAAAAAGAACATTTGATCAAAAAATGACTTTTCACTCTGTGTATTGATTTATTAGCCCAGTCAATGAAGGTAAAAAAGTAGGCTTTGTCGCAACTAATTTAGGGAAAGCTGAATTTTTGCAGGATGTTAGCAAATCAAGTATACACTAAAAAAATACAAAGTCCCGACCCCCACCCCTCTTGCTTTCTCCCCCACCCCCCTCCGAAACATTGCAAGAGCAGTACTATGATTATACGTTTTTCGTGTCGCAACTAATTAGGGTAAAGCTGAATTTTGGCAGTATGTTTGTACATAAGGTACACACTGAAAAGCCACAAAGTCCCGACCTCCACCCCTCTTCATTTCTCCCCCACCCCCCTCCGAAACATTGCAAGAGCAGTACTATGATTATACGTCTTTCGTGTCACAACTAATGAATTTTGGCAGGATGTTAGTTCATAAAGTATACACTAAAAAAACACAAAGTCCCGACCCCTACCCCTCTTGCTTCCCCCCCCTCCCACTCTCTCCGAAACACTTAGACCATCAAAAGCAGTAATATGATTATTCGCTTTTCTTTTCGCAGTTAATTAAGAGAAATCTGAATTTTTGCATGATGTAAGTACATAAAGTGTACACTAAAACCTAGACAGTCCCGACCCCAACCAATCTTGCTGCTACCCCCCCCCCCCCTCCTTCCGAAACATTGCACACTGATCAGTTCAGTACTATGATTATACGCGTACAGCTTGAAAATTTATGACGTTACCAGGATGTTCCCTTTTTTATTTCACTCCTAACAATATTATAAAACAGTGATGCCCAACCTAAGGCCCAGGTGTCGTATCCGGCCCGCGAAGCTGATCCGTGTTGCCCGTTGTTTTGTGAAAAGTTACAACTCGAAGAGTACGATTAATGACAATGTTACAAATTGTTAGCCAAGTATTTAGAAATTGGTTTCTGAAAACATTGTTCGGGACCACTATTATACACAAATTATGAAACATACACTTTTTATATAGATAGCTCAGTTTCACCATTTTACCAAATTAATCATATGCAGAAATCTCACAACAAAAACCAAAAAGTAACTTCAAAAAATTAATAGCTTTTTATCATTATGTCTTGGAAAGAAATGTTTGAACAAAATTTATGGATAATAATATGATAATAATCATTTTCTTGAAATGTATCAACAATAAAATGACGTTCACTTAAAGTTTTTACTACCATAATGGAATTATTTTTTACAAATGTTTATAATTCGTTTGTGTCGGCGATAGTCTACAAAATAATGTTAATGCTTGGCTAACTATTTAAGCTTTAAATAAATTAGGAATAGTATATTTGAACTGATTATTTTCTCGCAGTGGATATTATTAATGTTTGATATTACTTTTGGTTTTTATTTTTAAGTCTTATATAAGGGGCCATCTTCTAATATTTCATTGGTTTGGTCCGAAATATTGTTACAGTGCATTCCACTACAGTGTCCACACGTACACGTGCAATCGAACCTAGCTTTACAACAGATGAAGTTTGAAACACATAATCTTTTCAATTGCAAGATACTAATTATAGAAGTTCATTTGAAGAAGAGGTAATCTTTATGAACTTAGGAATCAGTCTGTTGCATGAAGTATAATGCCAACCCCACTCTTCTGGGGGAAGTTTAAAACCTAACCAAGCTTGAATCTGGTGTTGACCCTAAAAACTCTGGTGGAAACCTTAAAAAGATGTTGACGAGTAAAGTCTGAAGGTGGTGGAAGTTTTGATAAATCAAAAGTGGACTTAAGGGACATTTTTGTGATTACTTGCTTTTGCTTTTCACAAACCTTTATTCAAACTTGGTTAGGTTTTAAACTTCCAGCAGAAGAATGGGTTTAGAAATATATTTCAAGCAACAGACTGATTCCTAAGATCATGACAATAACATCTCTGCTCCAAGTGAAATTCTCCTACTAATATCTTGCAACTGTAAAACATTGTGTTACAAACTGTAGCTGTCGTAAAACTGGGTTCGATTGTACGTCTATGTGTGGACACTAGTGGAATGCATTGTAAAAATATTTTTAACCAAGCCAACAAACTTTTAAATGACCCCTTATAAAAGAAAAATTGTAGTTATAATAACTTGATGCCTTTTTTTTTTTTTGAATGTTGAAATGTTTTTCAGAAACCAGTTGCTACATAGTCCTCGAGTTGTAACATTTCGCAAAACAACGGTTCACACTGATCAGTTTCATGGGCCGGATGTGACCCGTGGGACGGAGGTTGGGCACCACTGGTTTATAACATTGTAAGAAGTGAAATAAAAAAAGGTATACTCCGGTATCATCATTAATTTTCGAGCTGTAAACGTATAATCATAATACTGCTATTGCAATGTTTCGGACGGGGTGGGGGGTGGGGGAGATGCAATAAAGGTAGGGACTTTGTGTTTTTTTAGTGTATACTTAGTATACCAACGTCTTGAAAAACAACAACAACTTTCTCCTATTTAGTTGGGACACAAAAAGCGTATAATCATAGTACTGCTCTTGCAATGTTTCGGAGGGGGGGTGGAGAAAGAGGGAGGGTCGGGACTTTGTCTTATTTTAGTGTATACTTTTTGTACTAACATCTTGAAAAACATCCGCTTTCCCCAAATTAGTTGCAACACGAAAAGCGCATAATCATAGTTCTGATCTTGCAATGTTTCGGAAGGGGTGGGGAGGAAAGCAAGATTGGTGGGGATCTGGGCTTTGTACTTTTTTAAAGAATACATTATGTACTAACATCCTGCCAAGATTCAGCTTTCCCCTAATTAGTTGCGACACAAAAAGCGTATAATCATAGTACCGCTATTGCAATGTATCGGAGGGGGTGGGGGGAAAGCAAGAGGGATGGGGGTCAGGACTTTGTGGCTTTTTAGTGTGTACTTTATGTACTAACATCCTGGCAAAATTCAGCTATCCCCTAATTAGTTGCGACATGAAAAACGTATAATCATAGTACTGCTCTTGCAATGTTTCGGAGGGGGGTGGAGGAGAAAGAAAGAGGGGTGGAGGTCGGGACTTTGTGGCTTTTTAGTGTATACCTTATGTACAAACATCCTGCGAAAATTCAACTTTCCCCTAATTAGTTGCGACACGAAAAGCGTATAATCATAGTTCTGCTCTTGCAATGTTTCGGAGGGGATGGGGGAGAAAGCAAGAGGGGTGGGGGTCGGGACTTTGCATTTTTTTAGTGTATACTTTATGTACTAACAATCTGCAAAAATTTAACTTTCCCTAAATTTGTTGCGACACGAAACCTTGATTGACTGGGCTATTTGTCACAAAAATAGTGTCACAAAAATAAAGACTAAAAATTCCAAATAAATAGACTTTTGTCATGCAGAAATAATAAGAATACAACTTTGAATTAGAAGGGAGCAGGGAGTCTACACAGAGGTGTTTGTGATCTGAAAGTGCGGAAAATTTTGGGCTACCTTTTCCAAAAATTTGGACTGACAACATTCTAAAATTGAAAAACTATTAAAAAAAAAAGAAAGGAGAAAAAAAAACATATTTGTATGCATATTTGAAATTTTTTTACGGTGTGGGGTGGGGGACTAGCTCCAGTGGCGGATCTAGCTGATCATTTTGGGAGGGGCCATCCAAAATTTTTGAACAAACTCTCGAGAAACATTATTAAAATGAATGATTCTAAAGGGAGAGTGAGGGTGTATAGAATCCCCCCTTCCTTAATATTTTACCTTAGACACTCTAAAAATCTAATTTTAAGCTATTTTTGCACGTATTAAAGAAAGTGATGGAGGATTTGTGAGCTCTCCCTCCGAAAATTTTCGAAATTAAAGCATAAATACGCAAATTTAGGCTATCTTTGGTCTCGTGAGCAAGTGTCTAAAGTTGAAATCTAGATACGATGTAAATGAAGGAGTAAAATTTGGGAAATAATAGTTCTTTTTCTAGGAGAGAGTTATAATTTCTCTCCCAATTAAGGCCTAAATTTCTTATAATGTAAAAAACATGTGTTACATTTTGTTATTTTCTCATAATATTTTCGATCTTTTTTTCTTTTTTAAAAAATTCTACAATCACAAGGCTTTGGGAGGGGCCATGGCCCCTATGGCCCCCCTCTAGATCCGCCCCTGACTAGCTCACAGTTTCCGAAAATTTCACACCGTCTTCAGAAAATTTTTATAGGGGTCATTTAATCAATAAGGTTAAAATTTTATAATACATCTCAATTTTCCAAAGAAAAAAAAAAAAAGGGGGTCGTCAAACCTCTAATGTTTTACATCTTGTTTGACCCCCCACTTTTTTGTAGCACCAACTGCCTGTGCTATAATTTACTATACAATCTATACAGGATCTGTGCCTTTTATCAAAATTGAATGTTCATTGTACTACTGCTACCTTCTTGCTTAACTTAAAATTATTTATATGAACGTTTAAAAAAAAGCTACAAATTTGATCTGAAAATTCATATAAAAGTTTTACTGTACTATGTTTTTGCATAATTTAGTAGCAGTAGACATGAAAATCCATGAAATTTTTTTAATCCGATTTTTTTGTCTCTATGTTAGCTTTTTCATATTAGATAGCAATAAAATATTGTGTGTTTAGTTTTCCGAAAAGGCTGGGATTTGAGATAATCAGATTTTTTTTCCTCTGTACCTTGTACAATTAGTTTAATGACCAGTGACCAACAAAAATATTTAACTCTTAAAAGCCAGTAAAAATTGTAGGTGCCAGATAAATTATTTCTGTGTTTATATGAGAATTCACTAAGGTCTTTTGAAAGTCTAGTTCTGAAAAACTAGTAATCCATGGCCCTGTTAATGACTATCACAATCTTTAAATACCTGTGAAATTTAGCCTGAATACTCAACATGACCATTTCAATTAATTATTATGGTTTAAGTTATCAAAGTATAATTTTTGTTTACTAGTTTTATTTTACTTCTTTATTTTTATATGCAGTATAACAAGGACGTAGCCAAGGGGTGGGTCCATGGGGTCCAGACCCCCCCCCCCCTTCCCGAAAGACCCCTGTCCTTTTTTCTCAGTTATTGCATCTCGCATCAACAAAAATTTTCCGAAAGAGAATGTTTTTATAAAACCCTGCATTTTCCCCTTAAATATTCCCATTAATCGGAAAATTTCTCAGTCCTTGAGTCAATTCAGAACACGAGAACCTCGTGCAAAAACTGCAGGTTCCCAATTTACGTTTGCTTTTTGCTGTGTCGCGTACTTTGTCCGAAACGGGGAAATGTCCGTTTCGTCTTTCAAACCAGCTGGGTCGTGTGACCTTGAAATTCAACCCCTCTCCTTTGGTCCATCAAATTTCCATCGGCAAAGTAAAAACAAGCATTTATTGCCACTTCTACCGTATCCCACCACAACCGATCCCACAGTCTCATTGGCGTGGTTTTCTTTATTTCTTTCTCCTTTCTCTTTGGATTTTCGTGGATTTCGTAGACGCATGTCGTACGAAAGACAGCCAGAGTGAGGTGCGTTCCTGGTGAATCAGTAATTAAATTCCAATTCTTTTCTGTTTTAACACGCAGTTTTTACCTACGTCATACTTATAGGAAACATATCTTGAACAAAATTTTGTATGCAAAAGAAAATTAAGTTTATCCAAACTAGGTAAGTCGCAGTGCTCCATTTTAAAGCTTTCTTAATAATACGAGCAATGTTACGTGTTAATGTGTTTTTCCATTTAAAAACTAATTTTAGATTCTAAGCCAGCAGCGAAAAAAGAAATCCTACACATTTCATGTGCTTGAGGAGGAGAAAAAATTATTATTGATTTTTTTTTTTTTTTTCATTTTAACTCTTTATATTTTTGACATGGTTCATTTCAGATTCATTTTATATTTTGATAACAATATTATTTGAACTTTTAGATTATTTTTAACATTTTTCTCCTTTCTGAGTAACAAATTACATAGGTTTTTTTTCTGATGTTTTCCCCCCAATATTTAAGCATGATCATTGAAAATATTAAATGCCCAAAAAGAATTCGTGTTTGAAGGTAAAATAAATGAATAAATAAAACTTGAAGTTGATGTAACGAACTTTTTGCGGAATCAAAATTTTATAGAAAAATAATTGAAAATTTCTGGAATATTTTTCTGTGATCAGTTAATGAAATTACAAGTTCGGCCATATTAAAGCATGTAATAAGTAATTTATTACGAATTAATACTTTTAAATCTTACTGAATTGTGATTCTATGATCCCAAAAGAAAAACAGTTTTTTAATTGAAGAAAAATTATCTCTCTCTCTCATCTCTTATTCGATGTTGTCCCATAAAGCATATTTGTATTCCAATAGTACTGAGAAGTTATTTAATTAGCATCTATGCATCCATCTTTAGTAAATTGTGGAGGTAGCATTAAACGTAACAAAAAACAGACATATGCATTTAACTATAAATTACTAGGTGAAAGTTACCGCTATTTACTGCGTTACAAGCAAAGAAACAAAAAAGGTGAATACGAGATAATTTTTTTTGAGTTTTTCGTTTCTATATCGCTTTTTTTTTAAAAATTTTTTCGACTCTTATTTTCTTCAAGCTAAAGATATTTGCTATTTCTTGCAATAAAGTGTTTTGCTAACATCGTATTAAAGAAAAAAATCATTGCCTGCGTTGTAAAATATGATATGTATTGTTGTTAAAATTAACAACACGTTGTTAAAATAAAATCACACAGATGTTTAATTTAATTCATTAGGTATACATTCCATTAATCGGCATGTAAAAAATCCCTTAGGTCGTTTGAGCTCTTGACAAAATTAAATTCCTTTTGCAGTTTCGCATCGAAAAGAGCTCAGGTGTCTCCATCTGGTGGAAACTGGGCATCAAATTTTTCTCTGACATTCACATCCGCGCCTTAATGGTGGCATATGAATGACTGGATGCCATATGGTTGGTTCTCACTTGTTCCGCAAAAGGAACAAGTGAGCTTTTTCTAACACAGCCCCATTAGAAAAAAAAATGATAAAAAACGGCGATACGCCTTTTCCAATATTTAAAATTTTTTCGAACAGCTTTTACCCTTTGAGGAATAGTGACTTCACTTGAGAACCCCATTTATTTCTTGCTTCTCTTTTTTTATTTCAGCTAACTGGAATCATTGTGTCAGTTGGCTGAAGAAAAAAATTTATAGATATAAAAAAAATGGTTGCATCAAAGGAAGCCCCGTCTCTCAAAGAGTTAATAGTTTGTTCAAGCTTTTAATTGATGAAAAGGAATGATAATTATAAAACGGATAAGATTGGAAATATCGTTCTATTTCGCATTATCAAAAGAATATTATAAATGTAAATTAATAAAAACTAATTCAAGCTTTTTAAATGAAACCTTGTTAATATTTTCGTTGAGAGAGTTGTGGGATTTTGCCTGAAATGTTGTTCAAATCGGACAGGGTTAGGTTATATAACATTCATATAGTTATACATTCGACTCCATAGATATAGATTTATTTATCCTCATATAAATAATGCCGATGATCGAGTAACCCGCGCGTATCAACAATGAATTCGCGCCACGGCATGATATGTAATTTGATAATGTTTTGGTAATGATTAACATTCAGGGAAAAGCTTTATTGTGACAAGGCTGAACTCGATCCGGTAACTTAACAGTTCTACTGGTAAGACTGTCATCTCAGAGGAATGAAGAAACGAAAACAATGAACGCTATCTACCGGAGTTTAGGGTTAATCCACTGGTGCTAGAGTTAAAATTTCAACTATCAAAATATTATCAAACAGGCAATTGCTTCGTTCAAATGTAGAAGAGTTGAAGCAATTTTCACCCGTCATACCTTGATGGGCTAATTTCTAGTTTTCAAATAAAATGGCATAAGTACAAATGTACATATTTTGTTGAAATATATTACAAAGCTTTAATATTTTATTAAATTATCGCATACATTTTCCAAGTAATTTCTAGAACAGTTTTCGTTTTCCGTTTTTCTTTTAATGTGCCCTTTTTATTGATAGAAAATATATCACTCATTTTCAGGAGGACAGAGGTTCACCCATGTTTGGAAACTTTGTGTGTGATAACTTTCAGTTTAATGTTAATTTACAAACTTTCAATAATTAATTTACCACTTAATATAATATTTTTGTTAACTAATTTTAACTAATGGCTCTAATAATTTCAATTATTTAGTTAATTATCATATTTTAATAATCAGTTTTAATTGGATTTATCTTATCTTGTGGAACTATCAGCTACTAATTCTGCTTTAGCATGCCTCCTCTTTTAAAGTTCGTGCAACATTGAACCCCCCCCCCCCCTTAACAAAGTTCTAGCTACGTGCCTGAGTATAAACAGGAAAAAATCATCAGTAAATCAAGGATATCATTAAATCAAGGAGCATGGACACTCAATCCAGCCAAATCCAGACTAGTGAAATGTATCATTAAATCGAAGTTATATTGTATATCAAATCTAAAAAGTAAAGTAAGGGGGTAAAATAATAGAACTGTGTTACACTTCTTTCAAAGAAAGAAAAGTGCGCTTGGTAGTTTGATCGGAAAGACGTTGATTGGATTCTGAACCCAAGAGATGCAGGTTCGATGCCTATCAGTTGAAGATCTTCCATTTACACTGAGTGGTGACTGGTGCATGTTAAATCTGTCATGGTCACTAGGGCAGCCAGAAATACCTATTGAGTGGGGCCGACCTTATATGTATATAAACGACAGTTTTAGGGTTAGTAATATGTATCAAAAACAAGGTTTCTGAGAGAGGTTTTGACCCTAAAACACCCCCCTTGGCTGCTTCATTGGTCATGATTACAGAGTCCTCTTAGGTTCCCATTCTAAACAAATAGTTCTAGCAGTGCTGGAGAAGTGGTTGCTCAGCTCCTGACTCGGATCAAAGAATGGAGCTATCTTCAGACCCTGGCTAATCAGTTAAGCCATATGTAGTGATAGGGGTTGCCACAAGGAAGCATAGCTGCCAACTTGTACGATTTAGACGTACATTGTAAGATTTTCGGAAGTTGTGTATGATTGTACGGGCTTATGGCAGATTTGTACGATTTTTAGGTTTTAATTTTATGATAAATTGCTAACGGTTGAAGATTTCTTTTACTTCCAGCACTTTTGAGAGCAGAAAAACTATTGTTTTGAACAAGTTTTTAATAGATAATTTTTGAAAACTTCAAAGTCGGCAACTTTTTCAAGTTCAAATAAATAAACACACATTGTAAGATTTTTTAAGCTGACGTGTTGGCAGCTATGAGGAAGGGTCTATGGTGCAGACTACGCAATTGAAATGTTGAAGGGGAGAGGGGAGTAGGATATTTTATGGACTTTGATCTTATTTTATGGGGGGAGGGAGGAGGCTCCACGGCGCACTGTAGCATTTGAGCCGGTAGGCCATCAACCTTCAGAGAATTGGATGAGCTTATGAAGTCATATGGGGGATACTAGGGTGTAGCATTGCAAAAAAAAAAAAAGGTTTTGTTGTTGAAAAACAATTGCTAAATGTGTAAAAATATGTTTTTTTTTTTTTTTTTTAAAGCATCCAATTTAATTTGTTTTAAAAACTTTATTTCTTTTTGAATTTCAAAAAAGCATGTTTTTAGTCATTTGAAAATATTTTTTTTTCAGGTGAAGTGTTTGTGCTTGATGATGGTGGTGAAGTAGATCTTGATTTGGGAAATTATGAAAGATTTATGGACATAAAGCTACATCGTGACAACAACATTACAACAGGAAAAATCTACCTGGATGTTATTAATAAGGAACGAAGAGGAGACTTTTTAGGAAAAACTGTTCAGGTATAAATTATTGACTTTTTAATGTAATGTTACGTTAATAAATTGCTGGGATTTTCATGCTCTTCAAACAAGAATAAGATAGTGTAGAGTTTTGCCTAAAATTCAGACACTTTTTAAATTTTTAACAACTTTTCTGATTTTTTATCATTTAAAATGTTGACTTATACTTTTCTTTCTCGATTTCTTAATTTGCACTCTTCACTTTCACCAATCTCTTGAATTTCAATTCAAAATGAATCTTTTATTAGAAGTTACTGTTACATTATTAGATTGATGATGAAGTGTCAGGTATATGGTTGTAGCGAAATTATTTTCACAATTAATTAAGTAACCCTTCAGAAAGCCTGTTTCTTTTCTTCTTTTTTGTTTGTTTCTTAAAAATACTGTGTTCCTGAATTTTCTGTCGTACAAGCCACCTATGATGCTGATGTTCTCCTTACGGGCAACTCCATTGGGAAACAGAATGATTTCTATTTACCTAAGGAAGATTGCAGTGACTTTCTTAAGAGATCTCACTGGACATGGCTGTTTGCAAGACCATCTCTACAGTGTCAGGGTCAGGGTGGTGGATTCCCCAGAAAGTTCATTCTGTGACATTTAAACAACCAATGACTTTTAAACATTTAGAAATTAGTATTATGCTATCACAATATGAGGACATCCTTAAAAGTATTGGAAACTTGTGAACAGTATTTTTTGGAACAAATGTTCAGCATTTGTAAAATAAATAACTTAAAATATTATCAAAAATATTTACTCCAACTTTAGAAATGGATACACTTAGTCCAAAGTATTACAAGGAAGATTTTTTTTCCGCATTTTTAAATCAATTTAAAGAAACATGTAATCAATCACTATTAATAATCAATCCAACTGTAACCCCCCTCAAAAGTGATCCCCCTCCCCCCGTCAAACAAGATCCATAATTTTTACTTTTATTTAGTTTGCTCAGCTGGTTATCCCAGTATAGTAGATATTTGAAATTTATTGGAAGAGGGAATCTTTACTAGTGATTGCACAGTTTTTAATAAAATTTTTTGGTTGCTGTTTTGTTAAAGTATTAAATTAGTATCTCGGTTTACAAATGAATTTTAAAGTTGTGCATGTAAAACGTTTTCAGGTTGTCCCTCACATAACTGATGCTATTCAAGAATGGGTGGAAAAAGTGGCCCATCAACCTGTTTCATGTGAGCTCCAACCAGAAATTTGTATAATTGAAGTAAGCATTTTTGTGTTTGGATTTAATTCATATTTCATTTATATATTTTACTTCTTGCATTTTAAAGAACATTCCTTTGTCTCCTTAGTTAGGTGGTACTATTGGTGATATCGAAGGGATGCCTTTTGTAGAAGCATTTAGACAGTTTCAATTCAAAGTAAAGAAAGAAAATTTCTGTTGTGTTCATGTCAGTTTAGTTCCTCAGGTACTGACTTCGTTTTACTTTTGAATTGTGATTTGTAAATTAAATAGTGCTAAATAATGTTCTGGAAAATGCAATAATTGTTTTTTATATTTTGAACAATGTTTCATTTAGCAAGTTTGCTTTTAAAAACTAATACATTTTAATATTTACAGAAAGTGGACTTAACATTTTACTAACTTGCACTATTAGTATTTTGAAAATCTTCAATACATAAAAACCATCAAAGCACAATAGTCAACCCCTATTTTATTACTATCTCAATCACACTTCAAAACTATACTTGTTAAATCACTAGAGTATTACAGCTTGAGGACTTTATATTTTCCAGGGATGACGTTTTACTTCATTTGAAAAAATTAAAGAGACTAATGCTCCGGGACCTGATAATATTTATCCAAAAATTTTAGTTGAATGTGCGGAGGAATTAGCAGATGTAATCGTAAATATTTTCAATGCTTCTTATAACTCGGGGACAGTGCCAGAGGACTGGAAGCTGGCTAACATTACACCGCTCTTCAAGAAAGGGTCTAAAGGGAGTGCGGGAAATTATAGACCTGTGAGTCTAACTTCGGTGGTTTGCAAAATTTTTGAAACATTGATAAAAATTAAGATAGTAAATTTTCTAGAGACTAATAATCTATTGACTAGTTTTCAGTACGGTTTCAGGAAAGGTAAATCTTGTGCAACTAATTTATTACATTTCTATGACAAAGTTACCCTGGCTTTGGACAATAAGAAGCCTGTAGATGTTTACATTGATTTTCAAAAAGCTTTCGATAAGGTACCGCATGCTGCTCTACTTAGCAAATTAGCTGATATAGGAATAGGAGGGAAAACTTTCATTTAGGTAAAAAACCGGCTGACCGGAAGGAAACAAAGGGTAGTTGTAAGGGGAAATTATTCTACTTGGAGTGAGGTTTTAAGCCGGGTGCCTTAAGGATCAATGTTAGGGCCTGTTTTGTTCATTGTCTTTATGAACGATATTCACAAAAATATTTCTGGGAACATGAATTGTTTTGCTGATGGTGTCAAAGTTATGGGGACTGCAGAAAATGAAGAACAAGCAAAACAGCTGCAAGAGGATCTAGATCATATTACAGAGTGGGCTGATAAATGGGGTATGGCTGTTAATGTTGGGAAATGTCAAGTGTTACATTTAGGGCATGGAAATAAGTGTACAAGTTATTATTTGCAAGGTTCAGTCATTAGTCAGGCAGACAAAGTTACTGATCTGGGGGTCTTAATAAGTCAGGATTTAAAGTTTAGCCAACAGTGCAGCATTGCTAGTAACAAGGCCAATAAGATGCTTGGTTTTATCAATAGATCTATTTCAAACAAATCTAAAGAAGTTCTTCTGCCCTTATATAGAAGTTTGGTAAGACCTCATTTGGAGTATGCTATTCAGTTTTGGTCTCCTTATCTTAAGAAAGACATTAATGTATTGGTAAGGGTTCAAAGGCGAGCTACAAGACTAATAAATGGACTTTCTCTACTTAGACTATGATTCCAGGCTTAGAAGGCTAAAAATGTACAGTCTTGAGCAAAGAAGAGACCGAGGGGACATGGATTCAGTTGTTTAAATTTATTAAAATGAAAGATGTTACAGGGCTGAAGTTTAGCACTGAAAACAGGACAAGGGGTCATTGTTTTAAGCTATTTAAATCTCAGGCTAACATGGATGTTAGGAAAATTTATTATTTTAGCAGGGTAATGGAACCTTGGAACAGTTTACCGGAAGAGGTGGTAATGAGCAAGGGAGTAGATAGTTTTAAGAGGGCTATTGATCTTCACTGGGGATTGTAAATTGACTAGGAACCAGTCTAGCTGGGCCCAGAGCCTGTTGCTGGTCGTCACTTTTGTATTTGTATTAGATTCAAGCAAAATCTTTCATGGAAGGACTTCAACATAATACTCTTGTTAGGGTGCCAATTCAATTAAATTATAATGCTAAAAGATTTCCCTTTTTTTTCTTTTTTGAAGATGTATGATTTTTTTAAAGCTATTGTTTTTTTTTTTTTTTTTTTGCTTCCATCAGACAGTTAAAACTTCTCTTTAATTGAGCTGTGATATGCTGAAATTTGTTTGATAAAAAGTAAGCAATGGATGAAACTTCACTAAAAATTTAAGCACGTTTTCGAAAGCATACAGACTTAGTTGGAGGCTAAAAAATAAAAGTGCAGAGCACTGTACAAATAGATTGTTTTCTATAAAGGAGGACAGATTAATAGTGTAACATCCTTTTACAGCCAAATAAATGTAGATGCTGACAAATCGATTTCATCTTCCTTATCCAGGTATCATTATTGAGTTAAAATTTAAAAATCACATGGAAAAAACCAAAAAGTATAAAAACAGATGAAATTTGATTGTGTAAAAGACTGTATGCATAAACTAAAAATATTCCTATGTATGGTGCATAGAAAAATGTAACTTATTTTTAAAAAAATGGACATTCTTCTACTTTTAGAAAGCATAAACTTCAAAAAGTCATGTTTGGACGAGAAGACCAAATATATTATTTAATTATTTCTTGAAAAGAAATTATCACCATAAAATAAAATAATCTTTTTAAAATTTAGAAAAACATTTAATCGTGTAAAATTATATCTGTGAATTTTTAATTCTATTTTGTGCACTCCCTTGCCTGTATGAATGGTGAAACTAGATTTTCTTTTTAAAGTATTAAAAATCAATAACACAACATTTCTACAAATTATTTCCCATTTTCATATAAAGTTTGTTTGTACTGTTATATCCGCAAAGAATAATTAAAATATTGAACATTTCATTGAAAATGTTTTGTTAAAATAATTTTTTGACCTCTTATGCAGAGAAACTTTCTTCATTGTTATCTAATGAGTATCAATGGAATATCTTTCTTGGTAAGACTTCAAAATTGGATAGAGTAAAGACAGTTCAGTAATAAGGGTGATATTGCAAATGACATTAAAGATGTTGATGGGTCAACTTCAAAAAGAGTAGGATTATTCATGCTGATAGTTGCATTCTCGAGTCATCCCTTTTCAAATGCTAATTGTGGAAAGAAAATTCTGAAATGTTCTTCTGTGTTGTTATTTAATGAACATTTTCTGGATTTATTTAAAAACTTATTTGTCAAAAAAAAAGTAAATTAAAAAAAAATGATCACTAATGTATCATTCCTTCAAAAACGTATAAACAGTGAAGCACCGTTTATACGTTTTTGAAGGGACCGTATAAAAAAGCGTATAAATGAAAAAACGCATAATAGGTGTATGATAATGTATATTAGACTCTGCATGGACCAATTTAAAAAACGTATAAAAGAGAAACGTATAAACGGTGCTTCACTGTATTTCCTTTTTTTCCTAGCCTAAAGCTACTGGTGAACATAAAACTAAACCAACCCAAGCCAGTGTACGTGAATTACGAGGGCTTGGTCTATCTCCCGACCTGGTGAGTTTCTTCTCTCTCTTTTTGTGTGTTAAAAATGTTGGGGGGGGGGGGAACTAAGCCAAAAATATATTGTTGGAATTTAGGTAAAAGTCCCTAAGTCTAAAATTCTTGTTTCAAGACATTGTAAATTTAGACTTTTGAATTGTTATGCAAAATAGTTACTTTAAAGATTTCAAACTCCTACAGTAAGGCTGCTGATGAAACTTTTAGTATATAGTTTGTTTGCAACATTAATTAGTTAACTGGAAGTTTGAATTGATAGTACTAAATTGCAGTAGCCTCTTAAAGTTTACAGAATTTTACCCTGATGCTTTGAAAACTCTGTCAAAGTTATACAGCTGCAAAGGTGCTAAGTATTACAATTTGTCCATAATTTTACATACCGTATTACTCTGCATTATCTGGCATGCCAGAAAAAAAGAGAGGTTGACTAGCATGCCGGGAAATTAGAGTTTTCCGGCATGCCGGATAATTTGAGGTTTATTTTTCAGCAAAACAAAAGCAAATTTCCCCATTCAATCCCAATCAGAAAACAAACCACTGTAAGGAAAAAATAAATAAATCCCAAAAGTAACCTTCTTTCAAAAAAAAAAAATGTGTATTGCATATAATATGCGCTTGTTACTTATGATTGGCCATTATTAATGGATTTAATTATGTGCCAATAAAGTAATCAATTCAGACGCAATCATCGTCACTGCGATTTGTTCATAATTTTTTTAATAAATTATTTTTAGGTTCATTTTTGAGAGGTGAGTTTAATTTTTATTTATTGAAAAGCTGTGGTAAATTCTTCAGCACTGGTTTAGGGGTAGTAACTTACTGCTCAAATGTTTGCTTACTTCGTTTTAATTTAATTTTTATAAAATTATGCGTTATTAAACAATATTTTTCTTGTTAAAATAATAAATTACACTTAGTAAATACTACTATATACTAATGCATTGGAAATCAGTTTTCAGTAAATTGAAATAAATAATAATGTTATAATCAATATACCATAAAATCCCATTACAATGAATACCAATAAAATAAAATCTATTTCAACAAAAGAAATTTTCAGCCCTGATTTAATTTTCTTCATTCTGCTTGAATCCCATTACAACAAAATTCCCATTATTACAAACAAAATTTACAGTCCCTTGAAGTCTGATGTAACAGTATTTAACTGTATTAGTTTAAGTTTTTTGGTATTAATAATTATAAAAGTAACAAAGTTTGTATCTGGCATTATTTTTTGAATTCTTTTACTAAGAAATAATTGCTATTGAATCATAAATTGGATAACTTTTGACAGGCAGAACAAAAATGTAATTTTTTTCAAATTCCCTCAGATTCTAAAAATTTTTATCCAATATGTTGAAAAAACTTGTTTATTTATTTTTTGAAAAATAGAAAGAGAAAAAGAAAAACTTTTCAAAACCTTTGTATGTGGCTGCCTTAGAGTTGCTTCCTTTTCTCTTTTTTCTTTGCTATTTGTCTCTTTTATCCCTACTTTCAACTATCAGTTTTCATTTTTCAGTTTTCCTTTCTTCTGTTTCATTTACAGCACTTATAGGTATTGCCATGAGCAATATTTTTGCATGCTTAACTGGAATTGAAAATTTTGTCATCAAAGCAGTCAATGAGTATGTCAATGTTTGTTTCATATTATTTGCATTTCAATTTAAATGTTTAAATTTTTTTAGTGTAAAACGAAATTCCAGAAAACAGTACAGAAATAAATGTTATTGTATTTATATTTTCAAAATATTTTAAAGCTTTATTGAGATTTAGAATATTAGTAATGTTTAAGTTAATTAACAATACTGCATTGTTAAAAAGTTGAGTTTAGACTCTTTGCAGGGTTTTTGGGAAAGCTGCTTTCCAATTCTCTTATTTCAGTGAATAATAGTCCAGCTCAATGCGAAAATTTTGAGAAAATTTAAAGCAAACTTGGGTAACAGTGAAAAGATGTCAAAAATTCCCAGTCTTGATGGTTCACACTTCATCCTGCAACCGAACGACTTCTTGAATTCAAGTTAGAATGAAGAAGTTTTTGTTTTCAAAAAGTTATCCCACCAAAAATAACTGAGCTGTACAATCTTGCTCGTTCGAAAAGGTTTAAAATCATTTACAGTCATACTGCAAAATTTAAATTTTATTTTACCGTATCTTCTGTAGAAGTTTTGATGAATTTCTCAGAAATTTTTCAAACGTTAAGTGGATATGTTGGAAAGAATGTTTCCAACTTCTTAGGGTTATTATGATGTATTCTTTATTACTGCTTCACTAAAATTTTCATGAAGAACACCTAACTGTGTTGTGGTGTTGGTTGTTGGTACTGTTTAGAAAAACTGATCATTAACTGAACTTCTGTTGTACAACTGAGTTATTTAACCAATATTTTAAAAAATATTTACTGTTAGCCTTGGGAAACATGTTTAGGGCCATTCAAAAGTTTACATTGTGGCTGAATAACAATAATAAAACCTCTTAGCCCCCACCAGATGCATTAAAAAAATACAGTGGAACCTCACCATTTCTCTCCTACTACTCGTTATATATCCAACTTGTTTGGGTAAAGTTGAGCTTATCATTCGTACACTTCTTCGCGATTTGGACATCGAAGCCTATAGGAGTTGGATCAAAGACCACAGTAAGGAGTTGAAAACTGAAGAACTCCAAGAATTGCACAGGGAATCGGGGGCATGCACAGGGGAGGGGGGGAGAAGGGACACCTGTTAGCCCATGCCCAAGCCTTGAGGGGGCCCAAGATTTTTAGATGAGGGGTTTAATATGTGTAGGGATGTAGGGGTAAACAATATGGAGGGGGACCCGTAAGTCGTTTGTGATGGATCCCAAAGTTTTCTGTTAAGAGTAGCAAGAAGTGGTTGGAGAACTTTCTTCAGATGAAGAGAAAAGTAGTAAGAGAAGCATCTTTAGGGCAGAAATTAAAGAACTGTGTTTTGGAGAATGCAAAGAGCAGTGGGAAAATGACATCCTAATTCTGCTGTAGTCAATAGAAACATCGGCTTGTTCAACGACAATGTTATCAACTATTTTAGTAAAATTCTGAAAAATCGTTGAAGGCAGACAACATTGGATAGGTTTTTTATGAACTTTTATATTTTGTTATTCATTAGTACTGTTATTTACTTAAACTAGTTTCTGACATATTTAAAGAAATTCACTGTAATATATACATAAATCTTTTTTCCACTACAGATTGTTTGCCGAAGTGAAGATGCAGTCAATGAAAATGTTAAACAGAAAATTTCTAATTTTTGTCACGTGCCACCTGAACAGGTAATTAAATTTATTCATTGCATATATTTTCATAGTTCTATTATTATTATTTTTGGCATTCTTTTATCATACATATTTTCATTACATCATACAGTCATAAAATCTTTAAATCTCCCATAACCACTGAATGACTTTTAATTTATAAGTGTTGCTGTATGGAAAGAACTATTGATGTTCATTTGTATACTGCTGTGCTGAGCACGAAAGTCGTATCTACATTTTTAAAAAGAATTGACAGGGTGACGACAGATCAGGGAGATCAGGGAAAAGTCAGGGAACTTTATCACTCAGGGAAAAATCAGAGAATTTTTAAAAAGCAACAAAAATTCAGGGAAAATTGATGAAATGAAGAAAAAAAATTATTCTTTGCAAAATGAAGTATTTTTATTCCCTACGAGTGTTTCACCAATTATTTGTTTTAAAAAAGTAAAATTAATGCTTTATGATTTTACACTGCCCCATATTTGTGCATCTTTTTTCATCAAGGTCAAAATATTCAATCATAGGATGAGCTTCCTAAGATTGCTTCTGTGTTTGTAAAGTTGTTTATTTTAACTTACTTGAATTTTCCTTCCAAGCATTCCAAGCTACCTAAAATAAACAACCCTACAGGCAAAGAGCAAGCCATCATTATTGACTTTGCTGCCTTGCCTTTACTCATTGTCTTGAAGTATTTAGCTTACTGTTATCACAATTTCAAGATAAAATCTTTATTTTTTTTTAATAAGGCTGATAAAATCTTAAAAGTTATCACTTGGCATTTTTAATTTAAAAGCTAAAATTAAGTTTTGACTGAAAATGATTTTTTTTTGGCTATGGTATTATTCCCTATCACTTCAGATTATACAAAGGTTTTTTTTTATTTAAAATTTTTTCAGACTTTAAAACTCTTTTATTTTAAAACCATATATATTTTAAAATTAATTATTGTTTTTGCATTTCAATGTTGTTCGTTACTAAAGTAATCTAAGATTTTTTTTTCGACAACTAATGAAATGATTTGAAATTGAGTTGTGTACATTAAATATTTTTATTTTTTAACAGTTAAAATGCCCTATTCGTTTATTAAAACTTAAGTTTTTGATGAGAGAATAGCTCAACGTGATTTCCTTGTTGAAAGATTTCAATTTGTTTTACATAAATATGTCTATTAATGATTTACGTAAGTAAAACTACATTACTTCTATACTTTAACTATCACTTATCATTCTTGCAGCAACAATTATACTGCTTGAAAATTCAGTTCAAGATTATTTCCAATGAAATTTTTTTAGTTGCATCATGATTAGATATGTCTTTAAGAGTGGTTTTGATAATTTCTTAAAATTCTTATGTTAACTGGTTCCTGGAAGTAAAGTATTTGTTTTAGATTTCCTATAAGACTTCTGTGCCGAAAATTTAATGTACTGTTTTTACCAAAAAAAGGAGCATCTTTTCAATTTATATTTTTAATTTACAGCTTAAACCATTTTAAACACTGCATTTTATTTAATATGCAATGCTTTTCAGGTAGGGCAAAGAAAGAAACCCATTATCATTGGTAACGTTAATCAGGGAAATTTGGTGAACTTAATCAGGGAAAAGTCAGAGAACTTTTTTTTCCAGTTCCTGTCGCCACCCTGATTGAGTTGTTGTCACCAGGTATTTTTTTGTAACATATTACAGAAAGCATTACCTAAATACAATGTTCTATGGTCATTTAAGAATAGGAAACATTTTTAAAAAATTTTTGAAAAAGTGGCATATCGCTCAACTGTATGGACGTGCTTAACTTCAAAAAATAATTTTGCATTTTGATCTAGATTGCAGATACCACTTTTGTGCTTACAACAGTATAGGTTGTCTACTTACTTGGGTAGACTAAGAAATTTTGTAGATGAAACTCAAGGTAAATTTAGAATCCTTAAGAAAAACGATTGTTATTGTGCTATTTTAGTTTAATCTTTGAACATTCTAACTGATATTTTAGATGACTTTAATATTTCTGAAAAAATAAATAATTTTATTTGTTCCATATTTGTTCCATTTGTTCCAGCATGTTGAAGGTGATTTTTTTTTTTTGCTTTTTGGAATGTTGTGGGTCTAAACCATTGGTTGGCAACCTATAATGTGTGGGTCACCTAGGAAACCAGCTGGAAAATATTAATGACCCAGAAAACAGTTCTTAATTATGATGATCGATTTTAAATTTGTTTTATTTTGAATTTTTTACACTATTTTTTGAGTAAAATTTGATTAAAAAAATCTTTAAAGCTGTATAATGTTCTATGAAATGTAAAATTAGCTAAATAACAGTTTATACGTGAAATACATTGCCAGCTCAGTCATTTCCAGCCGAGGACTGCAGTTTCGTGCTTATTAGCACTCATCAGCCCGGCATAGGAAAGTGACTGAGCTGGAGATAGAAAACCTCTTAATTAAGCTAAGAGTGCGAAACAAACTGGTAGCTAATATAGAATTAGCAGACCAGACGAGTGACCGAAGCAATAGTTCGGTTCAACTCGAAAATTGAATGCGAGGCAAGGTATATTCAGTAAATTACCGCCCATTAGCCAGGGCTAAAGCATTGAATATACCTTGCCTCGCGTTCAATTTTCGAGTTGAACCGAACCATTGCTTCGGTCACTCGTCTGATCTGCTAATTCTATATTAGCTACCAGTTTGTTTCGCACTCTTGGCTTCCTTTAAGAGGTTTTCCATCTCCAGTTCAGTCACTTTCCTATGCCGGGCTGTTGAGTGCTAATAAGCACGAAACTGCAGTCCTCGGCTGGAAATGACTGAGCTGGCAATGTATTTCACGTATTTCTGCTTTAGCCCTGGCTAATGGGCGGTAATTTACTGAATATAAATAACAGTTTGTCTAATGTTTTAAAAATACAGTTTGTCCAATTCGAAGTTTGAAAAAGTCAAATAGAGTAATATTAGCCAAACTCAGCAGTTTCAATAATAGCCCTCTCCTGACTCCCTAAATGACGGCCCAGTTGTCATGTTGCACATTAGTTGACCTCTTGTATGATATAAATTGTAAAAGAAGCAGATTGTCCCAGATCAGATAAGATTTCACCCTAAACAACCAGCCCAGGTGCTTCTTTTCAGCTTCAAGGCTTTCCTTGTAATCAAATACAATTACGCAATTATCTTTGTCACACTCTTCTCCCAATAACTCCCGGTCAATAACTTTTGATGACAGAAAATCGGCTCTTGTAAAGGTTTTGAAGGAAATTTCTAACAAAAAATACATGTTGATTAAAACCTCGAGCCTCAGTTACGATGAATCTTGCATTACATTTAAGTTCTGAAAACATATTATGCAAGGCAAGAAACAAAAAGTTTCTTGAAATTTAATGTTGCATTGTTTTATTCCATAGGTTATCTGTCTTCATGACGTCAGATCTGTGTATCATGTGCCAATATTCTTAGAACAGCAAGGACTAGTTGGTTTTTTTCTTGACCGTCTTCAACTCCCAATACGACAACCTAGTTCATCAGAAGAGAGCATTAAACTTTCTGCAGAATGGAGAAATTTAGCTGAAAAATTTGACCATCTTGTAAGAGAGGTCAAGATAGCTCTTGTTGGAAAATACACATCCTTGGAAGATGCATATGCATCCGTTTCCAAAGCTTTACAGCATGCAACTTTACATTGCAATTTAAAACTGGATTTGCAGGTAATATTTTGCTTATTTCTTTTTTACACTTAAATATCAGAAATTTATGAAGATAATAAAAAACATACAAACATGTACATATAAGCAAGATTTTGTACATTTAATTTTGAAAAACTCTTAAGTATTTTTTTTTATTGTGTTTTAATAATGGCCCAGCTGCTTTTAACAATAACTGGAGTAAAGTCTCAATAATCCAAGCTCACTGGAAAAAATTAACTTTTTTTGCCATTGTCAAGTTAGCTTTACCCTACTTTCTTCTTTTTTTTTATTGCAAAATTTGTTGCAGAAAGCAAGTTTTCAAGTATTCTGTGCGATTGCCATCAGGTTATCTAAAAGAAATTCTCATTTGTTTATTCTCTGCGTAAGAGCCAGTCACAGAACCAATTTTTGCCATTCCACCGTCACGTGTGGGACAAAAATACGCTTAAATTTCATTAATATTTTGTCATATCTCTTAATATTTTAATGAAACAGGGATAAGCAATTTTTTTAATCTTTACCTTTCATACAAAGATACTCCTGACACAATTATTTTTTTATTAAGCAATTTTGTTATTTAAAATAAAATTTATTTACATGCATCATGAGCAGGACATCCAAAGTCAACCTCTGGTAACTTGCTTATGAATAAGCTAATATTTTTGCTCTATTAATACAGCAATGACAAAACAAGTTATAGATTTTGAAAGCTATGGTTCCCACGTAAAGGAAACATCTCATTAGTTCAGAAATAATTATTTAAACCATTGAAAAAAAAGTATGTATATGGCCATTCTATTGAAAATAGTCATTTTGTCCCGCACATGACGGTTCCTATATTTCATAAAAAAGAAATAATTTTTGAAGAACGTTTTTGCTTAAGAAGTCACTAATGCGTTTGTGATTTTTTTAAGCAGCAAAATTTTGTTCATCATTCTTTTAAATTATTATTTTTTATGAAATATATGAAGCGTCATGTGCAGGACAAAATTACTGTTTTCCGTGGAATGGCCCATTAAGATGCTGAGTTAATGCAGCATTTGATTTTCCTGCTTATTTTCATTTCATGTAGAGACTTAGTGGAAGGAAGAAATTGGTGCACAGCATAGGAGTATGGTGCATTTAAAGTTAACTATCAGTTTTCAAATTAACATTACAAAAAAATCTTGAGAAAGTGAGTGGTGCTGTGCAGGATGCCCATATGTAATTTTAGAGAAGAGTCTGTTGTTACAAAACTTCAATTTAGCAAAAGAAAAAAACTTTTTTTACGGAACGGAAAACGGAAATTTTTTTTTCTGTGTTCCAGTTTAGACAGACTTGATCGTTTTAAGGGGATTCATCCCCCCCTTAGAATACATGTTTGAAATCTGTTAGCTAAGATACGTTATTATTTTTATGGTAGCAAATTCAGTGTAGATTAAAATCAATAAATTTTAAAGTAAATAAATTGTTAATAACAGTCATTCATTGCTGGCTTATGCATTGAAATGGTGTTTTATTTATTTCCAAAATTTATTTAAAAATTGATAGCACTAATGTGTAGAGGGGGCAAGAACCCTCTCTGCAGCCCTTCATAGTTGCCCATGGTGCTTGCTGTGTAAAATTATATGCTTAATTTTCCTGTGTCTTTATGTATGTTTTACTCATTTAAATGTGGAAAACACATTATATTAGTGTTTTATCCTTTCAGTTTATTGCTGCAGCAGATTTAGAGCGAGAAATGCAGACAAACAATCCCATTCGTTATCATGAAGCTTGGCAAAAGCTATGCAAAGCAGAGTAAGTCAAAATCATTTTTATAGAACCTGAAATTCAGGGAATGCTTTCATTTTTTAAAATCTTGAATGTTTTAAAAAATTGCTCTAGCTAAACAAACATAATTTTTCTTCTGATTCTTTTCAACATTTTTCAAGCATGCCAAAAGTATTTTAAAAATTTTGCTTAATGCTGGGGAAGAAACTATAGTCAATTCTCGATAACTTGAAGTCTCAAGGGAGCAGCTAAAACCTTTCAGTTATCAGTAGTTCGAGTTATTAGAAGTTGCTTTCTGAGTCTTTTTAAAAATATTTTTTATTTAATTCCAAAGAAATAGTGCATCATAGATAGACAACAACACATATATTTTGGATAAAGTTAATTATTAGTACTGTAAAAATTAATTGTTAGTATACATAAAAAACATTTTCAAAGAAAATAATTTTTATTAGCAGTTAATTTTAAAAGCAGTTTTAATTACTGTTTATGTTCTAGGCCCAATTTGTTGACTTTGCATTGCTTTTAAATGTCTTTTATCCTCTTAGCACAATTTTTTGAAAAAAAAAGGCTACTTTTTTCAATTTTTGTTACATTTTCAAGTTTTACAAAGATTAGTCAGCAATTAAATTTTATGTCATCAGTGCATTTTTATGCATACATTGGAAACGAAACCTTTCTAAACACTTTGACTTAAAAGGAGTACATTCAAGATACACAGACAACTATGTATTGAAAACACTAAATTATTTTAGGACCTAATTAAAACTTCAAGATAAAGAAATATTCGAGTTATCAAGAATCGGCTGCATTTGTTTGAAGCAGAATAAAGTAATTCACCCGTGGTAAATGAATCGCAATTTTAAATTAAATTTACAAGTATAGAAATTCAAAATCTTGTTGCACTTCTGTAAGGAAGATGAGTGTTAATAGTGAAATTTCCATTCATTGCTAGAGCAACAAAATATATAAGTTATGGTCTTCTTAATGAAAATAGCTTTTAATGATGAAATGAAACATTCTAACAAGTAAGCAATGGTCGAAACCAGGTTGTGTTACTTAATGAAGTGCACTGAATATTCAAAACTTACCTTTTGTCTCATTTAATGTAATAAAATGTCATGTTAAACTTGTTTGCTGGACAAAAGGTTACACTAGCAGGTTTATTGTATTGTTTTTATTGTGCTATTTTAATATAAACATTTTTAAAAATTGTTGAAATTTATATTGTACAAATTCAATATCAACATTAGTTTGCCTTAGTCAAAATTATTAGTTATTGAAAATATTTATGTATTCCAAACGAAATAAAATATAAAAGATGATTTAATTACTGATGCTATCTGGCTTTTTATTAGAAATTGTAAATGATCAGTGAGGCCATTTAAAAAACTTTGACTAAGATTATCTCTCCCTGAATAATAACATTTTAAACATATTTTAATCAGATTTATATTTTTAGTGGTGTTCTTGTACCTGGAGGCTTTGGTTCTAATGGCATTGAAGGTAAAATTGCAGCTATAGAATGGGCAAGGAAAAACAAAAAGCCCTTTTTAGGTAAATAAATTCTTATTTTGATAGTAAGCATTCCACTAAATTTTTTCCCTGTAAACATTAGAAATAATTTCTGTTCCTTTCTATTTACTTTTTTGTAGGAATATGTCTTGGATTTCAATTAGCTGTTGTAGAATTTGCCCGAAATGTATTAGGATGGGAAGATGCTCATACTATTGAAATAACACAAGATAAAGCTAAGAAGAATGTGGTATAAAAGAAAATCTTTTAATGATGTAACTCTTCTATAGTTCAATTCAATCAATAGTTAAATACAATACAATACTCTTCCAAAATATGTAACCTGAAATTCAGCAATATTTTAAAGCAATTCACTGTTATAATTGCACGAATACAATAAGAACTGCAGACATGTTTTTTAGGATTGCAAGTAAGCTCTTTTTCAGTGTAAAAATAAGTTTTTGAATGAAACATCTCGTAAAAGCAACAGTGCACTAAGAGAAATGATTGAATTAACAAAGCCACAAATGAGAAAATGGAAACTTGAATTCAAAACACTAATAGAAATGCAAACCATGTTAAGAACAGAATCTTTCTTGCAGGTGCACTGTAGAACGAAAATAAAAGCAAGTCTAGTTCTTAGTGAACAAGAAAGAATGGAAATAATCTCATTGATTGAAAGAGAAATTTTAAAAAAAGAAAAAAAAAATACTGCAATTATAGAGGAAGGAAGAAACAGTGAATGAAGAAATGTTTTAAAAAAATCCTAGGAAAATGAACTAAAAAAGAAAAATAAAAACTTTTAAATTACATGTAGTGTAAAAATTCAGGAAATTTAACAATGACAAAACAGAGAAAAGATGCCACTTACATAACTAAAAACCTTAGGAGTTCAAAATAAAATTTGATGAAAAAAAAATAGAGTATAAAATATCCTTATAAATATTGATAATCAAAAAAAAAGAGAACAAAAGAAAAGTTATGAACCATACTTAAAACAAATTACACAAACAGATAAAATGTATTTCAGCCATTTTTTTTATTTTTTTTGAATTCCCTCAAATTGTTGCAGTATGTTTTATTTGCTTTTTAAACCTGCTTTACAACAATTTTCATAGATTTATTGATTCTTTTGCAAAGCATTCAAGAGTTTCTGTGATTACTTCTTGGTAATCTAAGAAAATGTAATTTGCATTGTGCAACTACAATTGTACAATGTTGTAATTACCATTGTATTACTTCTGCTTGTTATTTATTTCATTGCAACTTTTAGGTTATTGAAATGGAAGAGCATCATACAGGAATAATGGGAGGAACCATGAGGCTAGGGAAAAAAGCGACTATGTTCAAAACACAAGATTCAATATTGTGTAAGTATGCTATTATAACCTAAAGCAGTTTAAAGTGTTATCATAAATAGTAATTGTTTAAAATTAGAATTTAAAATTCTTAAAAGCCTGTTCAACCTATACGACTTTGCTGTCAACCATTATTTCTTTTTTAAACTTCATATATAGGGTGTCTACAAGTTATGAAAATCACAAAATGTGTCCTAAAAGCTATGATTAGGTCTTAAAATTTTTCCACTTGTGTTTAAAAATAAAAATCTTTTGCAAATCTTTTCAGTTCAATCTGACTTTTTTTCTTCTTACTCCTATGTTCAACAAAGTAACTTAAGAACATTTTTGCTAGTTTTATGTAGGGTCTGTCTTTTAAAAATTGAAACAGGCCTCTGACATAGTTTTATTTCATTTCATTATTAAGACATGCAAGTTTGTTTTCGGAAGCAGTAATATCTGTATTCTCCTGGAAATTAGTAAACGATCTTTTACTTTAAAATATCAACATATAAATTCAACCCAAAAATTCATACTTTTCATAAAAATATATTTTATTACTTAAAATGTATATTATTCCTACATTTAAAATTCTTCATAATTATGTAAATCTTTGAAAATGTTTTCCAGTTCACTATTCCTTTCCTCTATGCAAAATTTCAAACCACTATAAAATTGCTAAATGTTATCTCACCAAGTATACAGCTAGAGAGCGAGACAGAGCAGCACACCAATACCAGGGACAACAAATTACTATTTGTCAAGAAAAAGTTTTTCTCAAATTTCAGTACAGTTGGGACAAATTTTTAAAAAAAATTGTCCTAACCTCATTCTAGTTGTCTCATCAAAAAATAAATTCACATTTAAAACAACAGTAGATTTCAAAGAAGTTAAACTGAAAGCTCTTTAATTGAAAAAAAATTTTCAGCTAAACCCGAAAGTATCATTACTTTACCTCAGCAAATACCAGTGTCACAAAACTGCAGAAAAGCTCAAAATTTCGGTATACTGCTATTGCAATCACTAATTGTCACTTTGGCATGTATGTCAATGGTATAGTTGCAGTTATGTACAGATAACTCCTGATTATCCGTGGAATAGGATGCCACGGTAACCGTGGATGAGCGAAAACTGCGGATAATCCAAATAATAGGTAAACAACGATACTAGTGTATACAATAGCTAAAAAATATGAATAGTACTCACATATGCATTTAAATAATAGCTAAAAATAATAACACTGAATGTAAAAGCTATATGCAGTGGCTCCTAAAAGTGTTCGTACACCTTGAAATTTTGTAGTAAAACCAAAATTGCGCACGAAGTCCAATTTTTTTTCGCACCATTCCTATGCCATTATGAATAAAACCCAGTAGTTTTTTTTCAAAAATTGCCAGATTTTATTTTTGAAATTTGTCAAAAAACGAAGAGACAGAGAAAAAATACACCACAAAAGTCATCATACAGTGAAATATTTTCGAATAAATTCATGATTAAAATTATCATATGTCGTTTTTTTATTATTTTTGCATTGTATTGACTCTTAAAAGTCATTTGGCTTTAATTTTTTGTTTATTTATTCTCTAATATTCTGCTTATTATTTTTAAATGGCTGGTATGTGTAGAAAACAACAAACACAATTCGAAATTTTTATTTTCCTCACAATAGCCACAAATTGGTTTGAAATCTCTCTAAATTAGTTAATTTATACCATTCTATAAGTGAAGTGCTTGATAAAATGCTTTTAAGACCAGAATCGGATCGAAAACAAGGTAAGAAAAGGTCAACTGACAAAGTTAACAAAGCGTGATCGGAGGTTTACAGTTAAAGAAATTATGAAAAAGACGCATATGAGTGCTGAAAAAGTTTCTGCATGGTTGAATGAAACATTTTATATTTAATTTTCACCTAAAATTGTTCGCCAAGTTCTCTGATTAGTTGTATTAAAGGGGACCTCTTCCCGCAGAAATTTTCTTATTCATGCGAAAAACACTAAGCTCACGCTTTCCGTCGTAAAATAAATGTTAAATAAGCTCAAAACGTTTTGGAACAATGTCTTACTTATAGAGAAAATAAATTCAATATTTTGGGTTAAATTGTTGTATAATTGTCAATAGAAGAAAAAAATGAGGAATTTAATCTTAGGAACTTAGCTGGATCAGTTAATCAGGACGGTGAGGTGTTCTTGGGTGAGGGTGCATAACTGTAGCAGGACTTGGAAATTTTGAATTTTTTGATGAAATAATGAATCATGCTGTTCATTTAAATGTTTTAAAAAACAATTTTAAACTATTAGCCCAAAATTTGGTGATCGGAAACAACTTTGTTTTTTATCAAAATAACGATAAGAAGTACACGTTTGGAGCCTCAAAAATTGTCCTTAAACTTAGAAATATCTCCTCAGTCACCAGATTTAAACTTAATGGAACATATTTGGAAACATCTGGTGGCTAGATTACAAAAATACACCATTGAAACGAAAAGCGAACTAGAAACAGTAAGACTCGAAATGTGGCTGAATACTTACTCAGAAACAGCAGAAAAAAAGAGAGAAAAAACAATGAAATCTATTCCCACACGTTTAAAAGCTGTTGTTGATACTCCATGACACTCTACTAAATAATAATTTTGTAAAAAAGTTAGATTATTTACTAATTTTTTGATTTTTTTTTTCAAAGTGTACAAAGACTTTTGTGAGAAAATTTCCGGCACTTTTTGGTTTTTGATTTTTAAAAAATTAAGTTTTAATGTTTTTTTAAAAATTTTATGTAGTTTTGTTAAAAATAGATTATATATCTTATAATTAAATACCTCTTCTGAAATATTAATTCTAACCAATGCATAAGGACCTTTTTCATTGAAAGTCGTAGGTGTACGAACACTTTTGGGAGCCACTGTATATAAAAGCTAAAAACCAACAATAACAATCATAAGTTTAAAAAACATTTAAGGACTATAATATTAGCACATATGGTTTAAATAAAAGTGAAAAGACCTGCATATAATTCGACTGCCAATAATCAGGAGTTAGCTGTAACGTAACATATAATAGGTGCATCTTTGATGGTGAAATAGTAACTACTCAGCCCTTATCGTAAAAGAGGTGCTGATATTTAATGACCGTAGGAAATATGCTATTTGCAGTTTTTATTAATGCCTTAAATTTTGTGATTTTCTTTTAGGGAAGTTATATGATAAAAAACAGTTCATAGAAGAAAGGCATCGACATAGGTATGAAGTAAATAAAGCTTTTGTGCCAGAAATGGAAAGAGCAGGGATGAAATTTGTTGCAGAAGATGAAAGTGGTGAAAGATTAGAAATTTTAGAAGTTGAAGGTATATTTCTATTTTATATCAAATGCTTTTTCTGTGAAATAATCCTGCTATTTGTTTATAAAAATTTATACATACTAAAGACTGTCTGTGTATGGTTGTTTGTAAGTTCTTGAGGAAGTTGCATTTAATTCTTTTGGTGTGCCATAACTAGTCATTTTTTTCATTTTGATTAGCTGTTACAAATGGTTAGGAGTGGAGGCGTGACAAGGGCAAAGGCGGATCCAGCTCCTGCTTTTAGAGGGGGTCATTTGTGGAGAGGGGAGGGGGAGGTCATAAGTAAAATTCAGATAAACTACGGGAATACTTCTGAGACTGTTGTTTTCTGAATGTAAGTCCCCAAAACACAGCTTTAGGTTAATTTTTTATTCATTTAAACTGGAGGGGAGTCAGGATTGGACAAGAGCACTTGTCAAATATACTCAAGAATCATTCTCAAAACCATGCAAATTCTCACTGCAGAAATTGAGTACTTTTTTTAGTATTGTATTAGCAATATTTTGAGTGCTCGCAATTTAAAATCTATTTTATGCCCCAATTTATTATTTTTTTTAAAAATTGAAACACAAAACTATTTTGTTTTAATAATGTAATGTATTTAAATTTATCCGGAAGAGTCCAGCCCACTGTGACAAGCCACCAGTGGTGGTTGTTTTTCAAGGTTTTGGTAGTTTAAGAAGAAGCCTCAAGTAACCTCTCTAAGCTTCTGCTTATCTTTTGCCATAAAAGCAAACTTCAGGTGCTTTACTTACTGATTCCATGTAAATCTAGACTCGCAATTTTAAAAATCTTTAATGGTTTATTTACCATGTTTGATTCACCTGCCCTTGGCTCTCTTGACTTAACAGGTTCTGTGAAATCCCAAAGCAGGGAGCACTATTTCTTATCTATCATACCAGAATATAATTTTTCATTCTGTTCTGTTAATTTTCAATTTATTTTGAACGAAATGAAAATCTTGTTATCTCCTATATTGATTCAAAATTTGCCTAATTTTCTGATTTCTTATACCGAATGCAAAGTGATGCATCAAAACAGTATAGTCATAACTTTTTTAAATACATTCCTTTTAACTAGGGACAAAAGGTAAGTGAGATGTTTTGGGGAAAATGAAAAGACTTCAAAAATGCATCTACAATGAAGAACTTTCAATAAACTTACCTAATGGTTGTCTAGTTTAAGCTGAAAACAGCTGCAAATGTCTACTAATAATAATTTGAAAAGCAAACTGAGGGTAGTATTCATAATTATTGTTAAAGACGAACAATGGATAATAGTGTTTTGAGAATATTAGTGTTCATTGAACCAAACAATTAAAGTTTTGGGAAAAAGTCATTTAATTCACAGGACAGTTCTGGAGATTGAAATAAATTTATATTAAGGTAATGATTAAAAAAAAAAAATTATTACATTCTCAAATCTTGATTGTTTGGCTATTCAATTGAGAGGGTTTATATATATATATATATATATATATATATATATATATATATATATATATATATATATATATATATATAGGTACTAGAGGACCCGACAGACGTTGTTCTGTTCAAACTTTGCAAATTGAAAAGTTAAAAAATTTCAATAAACTATCAAGTGTTTGAACCGTTTTGTTGAAGAAAGTAAGTAAAAAGAAAATGTTTTAAGCTGCTTGGTGTCAGAATGCGTATATTTATTGCAACTTGAATTATCTAATGCCCACTGAGCAGTTGTTTAATAAACTATTTTTTCTCCCGTACTTGATGGTTTGTTCTTTCAACCATACTCAAAGAATAAAAAGCGTCCTCAGATATTAAGTGTAAAAAACTAACTACTAATCTAGAACAAACGGAAAATCCGGCTGCAACATCCCCCATATGAAAAAGAAAAAAATAATCGAAAGGATATCGTTTAAAAAAATGATAAAGGTAAAAACGGTTCTTTGAATAAGGGAAAATCACTCATCCCTCCCCCCTCCCTATGTAAAATAAACACATTCTTCAACTAAAAAGACTAAAAACGCTTTAAATACGTAAAACAATTCTTTGAAATTTGAAATATTTTGCCGAAATAAACAAAAAATACAATAAATTACATTAACAGTAGCTTTAAAATGTAAACAAATGATGACGCAACTCTATTAGTTATAGCCAATGTCGCCAAGCAACCACGTTACTGTAATTCAACCGATCAGTGAGCGAAGCCAACTCCGACCAATTAGCAGTCCGATATTTTGAACGAAAACTTTTAAAACTTCATAAATAATTTGCCTACTTTGTTCTTTCCACCAAAGATCAAAATCTTCCACTGCACTGATCTTTTGTGTACAAAACTACCTTGTTGTAATTTATCTGGACGAAAATAAAATTTGTTTCATCTTTAAATTCTATCATCTTTTTCTTTAATAATGTACTGATTAGTTAGATAATCCTTAAAGTATTCTTGACATTGTTGCCAGAACTCAGATGGATTTCAGCCGAGAAACAAATGTTGTTAGGTACGGTACTTTTTGATCATTTGGTTTGGAAAACCTAAAGCACCGATCCAGTCACATGGTTCAACTACGACGACAAAACACACGTTTTGCGTGAACCCCTTCCAGTACTTACTTTAAAATGTATTACGGGACCTAAATCGTTGTTTCAAGAAATGAAGGCTTCACTCTCTCTCTACGTCTTATCTATTCTCAATTGACATATCACAGTAGGAAATTTCATTAAAAAAAGCAGAGCTGGCTTTCTTATTCTCCTTTGGCAACGGGTTAAATATTTATTTCAGTTCTGGCTCAACAATAGGTTAAAATAAATATTAATCATTTGGGAGATATAACCATCCAATGTTTAAATTAATTAACGAACAAAAACGTTTCCGATTTGATCCATCGCTCTTCGAAACCATGCTTGCCACAACTAAATTACACACAAAAAGTTTGATCAAAATCGGTCCAGCCGTTTAAAAGCCTTATGGTGACAAACGTCCGCACAGAAGATTTTTATATATTAAAATATTGCTTTTAGCAACTTTTTTGTTTTATAGCTGTCTTGTACAAATGAAAAGTTTGACTTCATGTTGATATGTTTTCTTGGTACTATTTCTTTCAATCTTTTCTATATTTCTCTCTCTTTGTATCAATGTGAATATTTTTATTTATGTGAGTTTGAACTTTTCATCTTCAATGTCTGAATGTTTCAATTTTTAGTATGTTTGAAAATAAAATTAGTTTGTAGTTTCTTAAAATTAATGAATTTTACCTACTGTTTATATATATTTTTTTCTTTCAGATCATCCTTATTTTGTTGGAGTACAATTTCATCCAGAATATATATCTCGACCACTAAAACCTTCTCCACCTTACTTAGGACTAATTCTAGCATCTAGTGGTAGATTATAAAATTGAATAAAATAGATTCTAATCTATAGTTGTGTGTTTTTATTTTATATTTTTTGTGTGATAAATCGCACAGGTAGAATGAAGAGGGCACATCTCAAAAATTGCATTTTTTTGGAAAGGCCTTGACATGCCGAACATGTGAAGCTGATCCTTTTTAACCCCGGACACACAAAGGAAAAGGGTTATAAGTTTGACGTGTCTGTGTATCTGTCTGTGGCACTCTAGCGCCTAAATGGATGAACCGATTTTGAGAAAAAATATGTTCGAAAGGAGAGTTGATAGTGTTCTTAGCCAGGTTGTATCTTTGGATGACATTAATTAATGAGGATATTAATTAAAAACCTCTAAAAGGCTTTTTGCCATTTTTGCAGTAAAAGCATAGTTAAAAATTAAAACATTAATACCGAATTAAGAGAATTTTTTTCTGCGTCTGATAGAATGTGTTTGGAACTTCCACGTTTCATAGAATTCAAATTATAACGTTTTTTAAAAGCAGATTTTAATAATGGCTTAGCCTTTACTCACGTGATTGATAACCAAATTCATTGTTGGCTGACAAAAAAATTAAAAGCAATGATTTGAAATTTTTATGTTGCCATATTCTATTTAATAACAAATAAAATACTTGACATTGATTTTTACTTTCTTCTATATCTAATATATAGAAGAAAGTATTGGATTCGTGCAAATTTTCGAATTTCGAATTTTGACGGATTCGAACGTTTTGAGGTGTGCTGAGTCCATTTCGACTATTTTTGGAAAATGTCTGTCTGTCTGTGTGTGTGTGTGTATGTGTGTGTCACGTCTGTGTGTGACCAGTTTTTTGTGGCCGCTCTACAGCAAAAACTACCGCATGAAATCGAACGAAATTTGGTACACATATGTGCCCCTATGTGAACTTGTGCCCATTGGTTTTTGGCGCGAATTCCTCCAAGGGGGGTGGAGCAATGGGACGTTTTTTGAGTTACGCGTGCTTGCTATTCCTCAGGAAGTAACTGGCGGAATCAAACAAAATTTGGTCCATATGTTGCCATTAACAGGAGCAGGTGCTGATTCAATTTTGGTGTCAATAACTCAAAGGGGGGTTGAGCTATAGAACGTTTTTTTGTCGTCAATTGTGACTGCTGTATCTCAAGAAATAATGAACGGAGTGAAAGAAAAATTTATCGACAAGTAGCCCTTAGTGGGTATAAGAGCTGATTTTATTTTGGTGTCAACAGCTAAAAAGGGGGTAGCGCAATCGCCGTTCTTTTTTTCCATTGTGAGTGCCCTATCTCAAGAAGCAATGCTACGTTCTGGTTGAAATTTGGAATATATGTTAATCCATATGTAAACAGGCTTTGGTTCAATTTTGACGCCAATCGCTCCAAGAGGTGTTGATTTTTTTTTTTTTTTTGCGAATAAAAATAGCTTTATTAATGCAACAATAAGAAAGATAAATCGTAATAGATCGTCGTCTGCGTATTTCTCGTGATTTTAATTGTATGGAAATGATCGGAAATATTATCTCAATGATTTAAAATTTTTAACTGTTGCCATCTTATGTTTGTTAACAAATAAAATATTTGTAATTAATTCAAGCAAGGCTTTTAAAATAACTTTCAATTTTCGCTCTTTGCTTTGCTTTTGCAATAATTCAGACATCGGGATGGTCGTCAAGTTTTTGCATGTGTAATTTTGCTTTTGTTGGGAATATTGCTTCCTCGTCAAGCATGGGGAGGGATCAGAAAAAGGAAAAATATAGAAGAAAGTTTCGTGATGGCCACAACATACTAGTTAATAATGTAAGGCTTTTAAAAGGATTTTCAATATTTCCTCTTGATTCTACAGTTACAACTCAGTCGGGGGGGGGGGTTAAAATTTTTAATTTTATCGTTGCTTGTTATTCTAGTGTTAATAGTCGCCGCTAGTGATTGCAATACCGGAATTTGGAGAAATTTTGCAATTTTGTAATAGCGGTACTTGCTGAGGTGAAATACCAGTACTTTTTCGGTATTAACTGAAAATAATAAATATAGTTTTAATTTTAAAATATTTAATTTAACTTATTAAATATCTAATTATATTTTAAATGTAGGTACTTTTCTTTTCCCATGATACAGAACCAAAACCAAACTATTGATGTAAAAATTTGGCTTCAAAAAAACGAAATAGAGTATTATTCAACAAAAGTAGCAGAAAGATTGCAGCATGATATTTTCATTAATAGATGGTGAGATGAATCGCATTTTTGTGAACATGTTTTTCTATTTCCCTGATCACTCACTTTCTCTTTTGTGAAAGTTAATTTCAAGTAATTTTGCATGTACACTTGTTAGGAACAATTTATTCCAACCATCAGTTGCAGTAATACTTTATGATTTCTTTTTTAATTATTTGTCTCTGCTGTTCTAAATTTTGACCAGAAATTTTTCTTGTTAGCATAACGAATAGTAATTTGTTGTCGTTGTCACCAGTATTGGTTTGTTGTCTTGTCTGGCTATTTGGCTTTATACTTGCATGACGATATTTTAAAATTATATAGTGCCTTGAAAATTTGCATAGAAGTTAAGCATAATCAGTTGAAACATGTTTTCAGATATTTACATAATTATAATTTTCGAAAAGAAAACTAACCGAAACTAACAAGATCAAATTTAGTCAAATTTATCGTACATTTCAAACCAGACGGCTAATAATAAAAAGCAAACGCAAATCTCTCCTGCTCAAGATAAAATAATGTTGATATTGGAAAACTATTGTCTCTCAGAAAAAAATTACAGGAAGCTATAAATTAAAGGAAAAAAAAAATACACACAATTAGAGATGAAAACAGTCCGAAAAAAACAGAAAATTTCAGGGAAAAAAACATTTTTTATCCGAAGGAGTTTATTTTTGATTTGGAAAAATTGAATTTTTTCTACTTTCAGGAAGTTTTAACTGAAATTTTCAGCAAAAAGTGATAAAATTACTAGATCTCATATTTAAATTCTGATGCTATTTCCTTCTCCCCCACCCATCCCGTCCTTGTATGTTAAAATACTGTGTAACTTTGATAATGCAAGTTGTATGATAATAAAATATGCATTTTTTGATCAAAAAACATTTAATACTTTTTGCAAAAAAATGAAATGTTTTCCAGAATATACCAACTATGTATTTATTTATTTATTAGAGTGTCCTAAAAAATAAAAGTGTTTTTCCAAGTGGCACACCCTCTTACATTTTTCCTTTTAGATCAAAACAACTATAAAAAAGTTTCATATTATTTAAAAAATGGCCAACTTGCATCTGAAAGTGTAAACCAGGCTGTGTACTAGGCCGAATAAGATTTTTTTTTTTTTTTTTTTTTTTGGAAGTACGAAATTTCATGTTGATAAAAAGCATTGCCTCTATAGCCCCACATGTACCACAAAAATATTTATCCAAATTAAAAAATAGTTGTCCGTCTGGAGGCCTAAAATTTATAATTTTCTTCAAAAAATTGATTTTTTTTTATTTACATTTTAAAAAATTACACATTTAAAAAATAAAATATCAAGTTCAAAAATTATTAGCGAACACATTTAAACATGTTTGCATTTAAATCAGCATTTGCAAATGAATAATTCAAAAATAATATATTTAAAATGAAAAATTGAAATTAAAATTGAAAAGATCCATATTTTGAGTACCATGTGGGAGATTTAAATATCGCAAGAGAGCAAAATTTGCTATTTAACCCTATTATCGACTTTATTGTTTATAAGGTCAGTTGGGGTAAGTGCGGTCTTGGGGCAAGTGCGGCTTAAGTTAATCATCAAACACCGGGAATATCTGCAAGGCTGCTGCCATCTGGGTAGCTTGGTAAACGTTATTACTTTGCACTGTGAGTTAGATCGCGCTACTTGAATGGTAACTCTATTCCCTCCCTCGTTTCCTAACTTTTCTCATTCCCACTACAGTGCCATGTTGTTATGGTTCGAGAAATCATCGTTTCTTCAGTTCTCACTTTTTCATGCTTCCAAAACGTAAGTACAGCTATTTCATGTCTACTTTTCGTATTTTTAAAGCTGATATTCATTATTTTTTACTTTAAAATCAATTAATTTTAGGGTTGCACTTGCCCCAGAAAATTATACGACTGGGAAAGTGCGGCCCAAAAAAAAAGGGGCAAGTGCAGCCTCACATTTTTTGGGGCTGTACTTTCCCATTAATCTGGCAATGTTCTTTTATGACAGATATAATTTGCTTGCAATGATTTAATGAAGCAGTGTAATTCATTTTTAAACCCTGCATCATTGTCTAACTAACAATAAGTGTCACTAGTCTATATTGCTCCAATTTTTTTGATATTTTTAGTAAAAATGGTGCGGAATTACAAAAGAATAACAACAAAAGCTGGCTCATGCCGTCGGGAGGAACTTTCTGCTGCCTTAGAAGCGATACGTTCAGGTACCCTAACCTGTAAAGGTGCGAGCCGGCATTTCAAAATATCGCGGGCAACATTACAGGGTCATCTGAAAGTTCGGCGTGGAGTGAAGTCCAAAACGATGGGCCGGCCACCTGCAATATCTGTTGCAATAGAAGACATGATTGCCGACAATCTGAGGCACTGACGTTAGCGAGATCCAAGACGACGACATTGTATCAATCCTTCCACATCCCTCTTCAGAGAGGAAAGTACTCCCTCGTAGAGGAAATTTGATATTCCAAGTAACATTTTCAGAATAAAATATAAATTAAATTGTTATTTACTATACTAAGTGTACTTATAGAAAAAAAAAAAATATGTTCAAGTTCGCCAAAGACATGTTACCTTTTGTCAGTTGTATAGTTACCTTTTGTATTATTAAGTTAATATTTTATAAGTTCGTTGATATTCAAGTTTTAAAGATTATTCCTTGATATGCAAGTTTTATTTTTGTTTTTTTTAAGCTTATTAGCATAATAAAAGTTATCTTTCATGTTCCTTGTTTAATTTAAAATAAAAACTTCATAATTTTGTTTAATAATCCATTGTTCCTTGAACGTTCTTCATTTTACATTGACAGGTTTCGTTAGGAAAAATGTAATTTCTTCCCAATGAATAGGTGAAAATAAAAATAAAAAAATCGTTTTTAATTAGGAAAAAATATTCTATTGATTGCACTTGCCCCTTATTTTCTCAAACGGTTTAAAAAAAAAATTCAGATATGTGATGCTCTTGCCCCACTTTTATTGAGAAAGTGCGGCCCTAGAGCATAATAGTGTTTTTTTTTTTTTTTTTTTTCATTTTTTTTACCTGCAATGATTTTAACAGGCTCATGTCTTGGGAAACACACTAAAACAGGTAACATACGAAATAAAAATTAAACTAGTATGTTGTGGCCATTACGAAACTTTCTTCTATATATTTTTTTTTTTTTTCTGATCCCTCCCCATGCTTGACGAGGAAGCAATATTCCCAACAAAAACAAAATTACACATGCAAAAACTTGACGACCATCCCAATGTCTGAATTATTGCAAAAGCAAAGCAAAGAGCGAAAATTGAAAGTTATTTTAAAAGCCTTGCTTGAATTAATTACAAATATTTTATTTGTTAACAAACATAAGATGGCAACAGTTAAAAATTTTAAATCATTGAGATAATATTTCCGATGGGGCTGTGGTTGCCTGATCGGTAGGGCATTGGACTCGGGGCCGGAGGGGCTCGGGTTCGATCCCCGCTGGTCGAAGACCCACCGTCGTCATTAAAGGGGACTGGGCGACGTTAAATATGCTCGTGGTCTCAATGTCCTCCAAGTGAAACGATACCTCTGGGGGTGCTAGTACCAGGTAGCTATTAGCTCTTGGACTAGTTCTAAATTCTCATTAACTGTTCGATCCGGTGATGGTGCTGCCATCTATCGGTATATAAAATAATGGAGGCAAGGCACTAGTATGCAGACCTCGACATAAATACAGTTGAAGTCAGTTGTGACTCTTGAATAGAAATAGAATAGAAATATTTCCGATCATTTCCGTACAATTAAAATCACGAGAAATACGCAGACGATAATCTATTACGATTTATCTTTCTTATTGTTGCATTAATAAAGCTATTTTTATTCGCAAAAAAAAAAAAAAAAAAAAAACTTTTAAGTTTATAATTAATTTGAATTCCGAAATTTTGATTCAAATTATGTTTTTCGCAATCACGAGTTGCGACAGGATCCTACTTATTGGTAACTAACTACCCAACTCACTTGTATCTAGAAACGGCTCCTGTCCCTCCTCTTGGGCGGTTACGTGTATACAGCTGTGTATGTGTAGGCTTGTGTGTGTGCGTAGACCTGTGTGTATGTACGTTGGCGTGTGTGTATGTGTGTGAGTGCGTATGCGTATGAGCGTGCATGTGTGTACAACATGGATGCCATCGACTAGGAGCGGCTACCGGGGGAAGTAGTCGCGCCTGCAGGTGACGGTGGGGGTTGAAAAGGGCACGGACACCAAAGACGGTCAAATGAGAACAATAAGCAATCGTGATTGCTCAAAAAAAATCAACACCTCTTGGAGCGATTGGCGTCAAAATTGAACCAAAGCCTGTTTACATATGGATTCACATATATTCCAAATTTCAACCAGAACGTAGCATTACTTCTTGAGATAGGGCACTCACAATGGAAAAAAAGAACGGTCGATTGCGCTACCCCCCTTTTTAGCTGTTGACACCAAAATAAAATCAGCTCTTATACCCACTAAGGGCTACTTGCCGATAAATTTTTCTTTCATTCCGTTCATTATTTCTTGAGATACAGCAGTCACAATTGACGACAAAAAACGTTCTATAGCTCAACCCCCGTTTGAGTTATTGACACCAAAATTGAATCAGCACCTTTTCCTGTTAATGGCAACATATGGACCAAATTTTGTTTGATTCCGCCAGTTACTTCCAGAGGAATAGCAAGCACGCGTAACTCAAAAAACGTCCCATTGCTGAACCCCTTTTGGAGGAATTCGCGCCAAAAACCATTGGGCACAAGTTCACATAGGGGCACATATGTGTACCAAATTTCGTTCGATTTCATGCGGTAGTTTTTGCTGTAGAGCGGCCACAAAAAACTGGTCACACACAGACGTGACATACATACACACAGACAGACATTTTCCAAAAATAGTCGAAATGGACTCAGCACACCTCAAAACGTTCGAATCCTTCGAAAATTTGCACGAATCCAATACTTTCTTCTATATATTAGATATAGAAGAAAGTAAAAATTTGTATCAAGTCTTGTAATGTCTAGGCCTTAATAAAATCGAACTGTACAATTTAAGGGCTGCACTTCCCCCAACTCACCTTATTTTTTATACTGATAACTTCTTAAAATTTACCTCACATTTTTAAGAGGACCATCGATCTTCATTGGGGACTTATAAATTGACTAGGACCAGCCTAGCTGAGCCAAGAGCCTGTTGCTATGGTCATCACATTTGTATTAGTGCTAGTTTTTAAAATTTTTGTTTCCAATTTCTTGGACTGTTGAGCCCTTTAAAAACACGGGCCCTCCAGCAGCACTGTGGGGTACACAGATCCGGGCCTGTGTACCTCTTTCCTGGACATAATTGAATATAATGTACAATTGCATTTGTTTGTACTCAAGTCGAGTAATATGACTCCCTGCTAAATCAGAAAAGCTGTAAATTTCTCTCTCTCTCTACAAATCTGAAACATGCGTTTGAAATAATTAAGGAGCAGCAAAATGCGAACCCCCCCCCCCCCCTCCCAGTTTTTTGACCTAGCAACGGCCCTGCGCATCCCTTCAAATGCTATGGAGCAACCCCCAAGAAGAGTCCGCAGAGTAAGATACAAACCCTGTAGAAAAGCTCCCCTGAAAATTTTAAGTTTTAGTGGCGAAAACTGGATGATTAATAGTTAAGCATTCGTATCAGCTTTCGCATTTTTCTTCCGAAACGGAATTAAGAGGAGGAGGAGAGGGAGAGTGTTTTCAATTGCAATATGGTATAGCTACGTTTTAACAAAAAAAAAAAAAATCATGAAAGAGGTAGATTTGGATGGGAATGAAAAAAGCATTTTACATTAACGATTTTGATTAAACGGATGGATGGAGGTAACTGATTTTAAACAAGAAGTTCCGTCTAGAACTAGACGAGCCTACTTTCCCGTATACCCATACTACTTTCTAGTACCTGATCAATATTCTCAAAAATAGCTAAAATCGCAAATGTTTTCAAACATATATTTTTTAATATTTTAAGCTGATTTCTAGGAATAAAATATTCCTTACTTTTCTTCAAAAAAACGAACAAATAAAATAGCAGCACCTTTTAAACAAAGCAGCTAATACACTTCTTTCCATTAAAAAATTTTTTTAACAGCTTTCAAAACGAAAAAATAATAATAAGTTCATTAAAATAAATACATCATATAAAAAAAAATCGTTTCTTTTTCCCCTGTTGCCGAAAATAATTTTTTTAAACGAATTAATGCACTTACCGAAATAAAAAAAAAAACAATAAAATGTCAACTTAAAGAAATAATTTTCATTGTCAAAAAAAAAAAAAAAAATCGTCTGCGCATATTTTTCGAGTTTATTCACCGAAAACTAAATACCTAAATTAAAACTTTAGCGTGAAAATAAAAACAAATCATATCAACAATAATTATTTCACAGTTAAAACCACAGCAGCGGAGTCGGAGCCGGAGTCAATCTCATTTTGGGATAAAAGAGTCGGAGTCGAATATCCAAGAATCGGAGTCAGTCATTTGTCCTCCGTGTATAAATGTTTGCCAAAGCTACGAAGTCAGAGTCGAAGTCGGGGAGTCGGAGTCCGATTAATTGTCGGGAACAGGAGTCAGAGTCGGTGTCAGGTCCCCCTAAATTCTCGGAGTCGGAGTCGGGAGTAGGTCGTCAAGAGCTATTTCCAACAAAGTTTGTTTGAAGTAAATCCGCCTTCAAGTACGGAATCTACATTGACTTTCAGTTTCCCCGTAGGCGCTAATGTTAAGGGATTTGAACTGTTCAAAATTGAACGGAAAACTGTTCAAATCAAAAAGATATCTTATATACAAGTTTTTTATCAAAAGCTTTTTCCTACAAAGTTTGTTTGAAGCAAATTCGCCTCAAAGTTCGGAATTGCTTTGAATTTCCCCGTAGGCGCTAATGATAAGTTTTTTTGAACTGTTCAAAATTGAACAAAAAATAGTTCAAATCAAAAAGTGAAATATAGGAATGAGGTGTCCTCGCCGAAATCTTTTGAACAAAAAAAAGTTTGTTCGAATCGGACTATTCATTCAAAAGTTATTAGGGGGGGACAGACAGACCGACAGACAGACCGACAGACATTTTCCCCCATCTCAATACCCTACTTTCCAATTTTTAATTTTTCAATATTTATTTAATTATTTTATTTATTTTTGACTTTTTTTTGTTTTTCACGATATATTTAAGATGCATTAAGCCTTCTTTCATGCTTTTTTCTTCTTTTTCTGACTTTTACTGGGAAAGTAGGCTAAAAGGGATGGTACGTAGTTTTATGATGTTAAGTTGTCTTATTCGTTCATCTCGTACGATAAATCTTATGGTACCAGGCGCCGCAATATCCGGTACAAAATTCATTAAAAAAAAAAGACTGAGGCGCTGGCGCACTAAGGCACCGGCGCACCGGGAATTTTCCCGGTATCCCGGCGGTCCAGTACGCAACTGCACATTTGGTTCACACAGTCAGCAGAAACATAGTTCTGTGATTATGCTTGCTTATTTTATGAAGAAGGACAATAAATTCTTCACTAAGGATATTTATTTATTTATTTTATTTATTTATTTATTTTTATTTTTTTGCAAAAAGTATTAAATGTTTTTTCATCAATATGCAAATTATATTATCATACAACAACTTGCATTATCAAAGTTAGACAGTATTTTAACATACAAAGGGGTCGTTGGGGGAGGAAATTGCATCAGAATATAAGTATAAAAAAATTCTAATCACTTTTTGCTGAAAATTTCAATTAAAACTTCCAGTAAAGTTAAAACATTTCAGTTTTTCAATTTTTCCGAAGTGGAAATAAACTTCTTCGAAAAAAAAAACGTTTTTTTTTTCGTTTTTCCCCCGAAAATTTCTGCTTTTTTTCCGACTGTTTTCATCTCTAGTTACGAACCATTTCTAAGCGTCGTATTCCTCGTAAAACAGCTTATTAGACATTTAGTTTCAGACCCACTGATGATTTTTCTAGTTATTCTCAAACTATTTTTTTTTTTTGCAATGTACCAAACAGTACAGTTATCACATCCAGAGACTGCAGTTTCGTTTTTATTTTAGATCTCATCAGTCTGTATTAGTGAGTAACCAGGCTGGAGGCAGAGGTCATCTCATTGAAGCTGAGAATGCCTAAAAACTGGTAGATAAAGTAAATTTATCTCACCAGCAAGCGTTCGCAGCATGGTGCGGTTCAACTCGTGAATTGAAGGCAAAGTTTGGGTTTTTTGCTTTGCCTTCAACTCACGAGTGGAACCGCACCATGCTGCGGACGCTTGCTGGTGAGATAAATTTACTTTATCTACCAGTTTGTAGGTATTCTCAGCTTCAATGAGATGACATCTGCCTCCAACTTCGTTATTATCCAGCAGTTTGTTGACAGAGAGGGACTTTTCATTGACAATGATAGAATGAAGACCACACAAGCCAACTCCCCCCCCCCCCCACCCCTTCCTCCTCCAGACTTAGACCTCTCAATGGTCTAAGCCTCCAGATAGATATCAGAATTTTCTATTATTTACCTTTTTTTTCATTCAAAAAAGAAAACCTCTCATAGCATGTAAAGCAATATTTCTCGGGGAGGGGGGATGACATTAAAATGATAGTTCTTTGTAGTTCATTGTTTTTATTTAGAGTGTTCAAATACAATAGCTCTTTGATCTTGGTGCCTGAAGATACTAAACTAAATCATATTACACAGCTTTTAAAAGAGTATTCTCATCAGGCATCCTTCTTGTTTAATGGTTTAGTGCACTCCAAGTCAACTTCTTTATTTCCTGGCAACAACCTGGAAAGAAAGTACAATTTAAAAATTTTTAAAACCATATTTTCTTTTCCTTTCGAAGAACTTGCGGCTTCCATCTGGTAACAATTTACTCTTTCAGAATTAATTATTTTTATGCTTCCCGTATTATTACTGGCTTAAGAAACAACTTCCCGATCGATATTATATAGTTCGAGGCGCTTTTAAGTACATGAAGAGATATTTATCTGGTCAAATATTATCTCATCAAAAATAACCCGGTTATAAAAATTTCCCTTCCAAGAAAACCTTTATCTTCCTCACAAAAAATAAAGTCTTCATCCTAAACCCAAAAACCCTCAGCCTTGAAAAGTTATAACATCTAGTTTTCCCGCCAAGTATCTGACAAACTACCATCCTCCGTATGTTTTGCTCTTTCATCACAACTACTTTCGTTAGAACCTGCTCCCACCTCCAACTCCTCACCAGTGAGGATAGACCCTTTAAATTGTTTTCAGTGTTGTTTGGTGGGAAGTTTTTTGCTCACCAAGCAACTACCTCACTTTACAAAGCTTCCCGCCAAGCATCTAGTGGGGCCATGATCTGTTTTAGTTTTGATTGAATTTCATTTCATGAGACAACTGTTAGATCTGTTCTAGAGCTTTGCAATTGCAGTCAGAGATTAACAAACCCTATGAGCTGAGAGTAAGTACATAAGAATTTAGGGGAACTTAGTGATTTTCAAATTTTAATTACTCCGACCCATGATGTCCCTGGGGGTTGAAGTTTTGTATATGTACTCAATTGCCCTCGAAGAATCTTTATACAAAAAAACATTTCCACAGCTCCCCGGGGGGCTGCTACAGACCTCCGGGAAGGTATGATTTGGGGGTGGGTAAAAACGAGTGGAGAGGGGTCAAAAGGCACATCAGTAGGGCACAAGGAATGAGTGTGCAAAATTTCAGCTCGATCCCTCTATTTATTCATCTCGGCTGTAGCCCTGTCAAAGAAAGCGAAAAAACGTTTTTGAACAGCGATTTTCTAACTTAAATCTCCGGATGGTCCTGGGGATTGTGTTTTGGTTTACGTCGTCAGGGGCCACAAGAGATTGAGTATACAAAAAGTCAACTTCGGGGGCTTCATGGAACTGAGATACTGAGGGGTGAAAAGCTCAGAAAACCCCACCTTGTTCTGTTGTGTAAACTGTTCTTAGTGGCGTTTATTTTCTTTCGTCTTTCTTGGCGGTGGATTTGCTTTTGTTGGCTGCTGACGTTTGGTTTCCTTGGTTGTAGGTATTTGGTTTTCTTGGCGACCATGACATCATACAGATTAGTTTTGGTAATTAGAATGGTACTGCGGAGTTCATTCAAAAATGGCAAAATAATCAAAGGTTAAATAAAATATCAAAAAAAGGTTTTATTCTTAAGTTTATTTCCAAAAGACTAAAAAGTTCAAACTAAGTTCAGACTAAAAAATATGAAATAAAACAAGTAGATATGATTTCTTGATTACAATACTTAAAAATTGAAGTTAATCTTAATGCATTCGAACTCGCCTATGACAAGCTCTTATTTAACGAGAACCCGAATTTAGCGAAGAAATCATAAAAATTTGGTTGATACAATGTTAAGTCTACGGGAGCGTAACTCACATTTAACGAACAAACCCCGCTTAGAGCGAGCAATATTTTTGTGATTCATAAAATTTTTGTTGCCCTCTACCTCAGCTTTTCCTTTTTAGCCTACTTTCCCAGTAAAAGTCAGAAAAAGAAGAAAAAAGCATGAAAGAAGGCTTAATGCATCTTAAAAATATCGTGAAAAACAAAAAAAAAGTCAAAAATAAATAAAATAATTAAATGAATATTGAAAAATTAAAAATTGGAAAGTAGGGTATTGAGATGGGGAAAAATGTCTGTCGGTCTGTCTGTCTGTCTGTCTGTCGGTCTGTCTGTCTGTCGGTCTGTCTGTCGGTCTGTCTGTCTGTCCCCCCTAATAACTTTTGAATGAATAGTCCGATTCGAACAAACTTTTTTTTGTTCGAAAGATCTCGGCGAGGACACCTCATTCCCATATTTCACTTTTTGATTTGAACTATTTTTTGTTCAATTTTGAACAGTTCAAAAAAACTTAACATTAGCGCCTACGGGGAAATTCAAAGCAATTCCGAACTGTGAGGCGAATTTGCTTCAAACAAACTTTGTAGGAAAAAGCTTTTGATAAAAAACTTGTATATAAGATATCTTTTTGATTTGAACAATTTTCCGTTCAATTTTGAACAGTTCAAATCCCTTAACATTAGCGCCTACGGGGAAACTGAAAGTCAATGTAGATTCCGTACTTGAAGGCGGATTTACTTCAAACAAACTTTGTTGGAAATAGCTCTTGACGACCAACTCCCGACTCCGACTCCGAGAATTTAGGGGGACCTGACACTGACTCTGACTCCTGTTCCCGACAGTTAATCGGACTCCGACTCCCCGACTTCGACTCTGACTTCGTAGCTTTGGCAAACATTTATACACGGAGGACAAATGACTGACTCCGATTCTTGGATATTTGACTCCGACTCTTTTATCCCAAAATGAGATTGACTCCGACTCCGACTCCGCTGCTGTGGTTTTAACTGTGAAATAATTATTTTTGATATGATTTGTTTTTATTTTCACGCTAAAGTTTTAATTTAGGTATTTAGTTTTCGGTGAATAAACTCGTAAAATATGCGCAGACGATTTTTTTTTTTTTTTTGACAATGAAAATTATTTCTTTAAGTTGACATTTTATTGTTTTTTTTTATTTTGGTAAGTGCATTAATTCGTTTAAAAAATTATTTTCGGCAACAGGGGAAAAAGAAGCGATTTTTTTTTAAATTATGTATTTATTTTAATGAACTTATTATTATTTTTTCGTTTTGAAAGCTGTTAAAAAATTTTTTTTAATGGAAAGAAGTGTATTAGCTGCTTTGTTTAAAAGGTGCTGCTATTTTATTTGTTCGTTTTTTTGAAGAAAAGTAAGGAATATTTTATTCCTAGAAATCAGCTTAAAATATTAAAAAATATATGTTTGAAAAAATTTGCGATTTTAGCTCTTTTTGAGAATATTGATCAGGTACTAGAAAGTAGTATGGGTATACGGGAAAGTAGGCTCGTCTAGTTCTAGACGGAACTTCTTGTTTAGAAAATTTCTTTCAACATTCTGAAGTCAACCGGAAGTAAATTTTGAATCATAAATCGTGAGAACAAGTGAAGCCGGTCTTCTTGTTTTAATTTGTAGTAGTAGATAAGTATTTGAAATTTACATAATTGTTCACCCCTGTGCTATTGCATCTAAAGCATGCTTCCGAGGGCATTGATGTTCCAAATTCAAGCAAATGCTGAACAAAATAACGAAAGCTGCAACTAAAGGGTGTTCTTTTTTTAGAGGTATAGAACTTTAAGTCGGGAACACTGTTTGATCTGTGGGCCATTTTGATGGTTGTCACTTATTCTGTGTTTAGTTTGGTTTGCCATTTCATCATGAATAGATAACAGGACGGTGCAACACACCACATAGCGCGTGTCACAATTGATTTATTGAAAGAAACTTTCAGTGAATGAATAATTGCGCTTAATGGACCCGTGAATTGACCTGCGAGAACATGCGATTTAACTACGCTGGACTATTTTTTTGTGGGGCTGTGTGAAGTCTCAGGTCTACACCGATAAACCACAGACGATTGACGTCATGGACAAGAACATTCGCCACATATCACTCACATACGGCCCCCATTGCTGCAAAAAGTGATAGAAAATTGGACTTTCCGATTAGACGTTCTCCAAGCCAGCCGAAGTGACCCTATACCAGAAATCACATTTATATAAAAATGACAAAGAATCATCTTTCGAATAAAGCCAAATTCATGGCGATTTATATCATTTAATGGTGTTTTACTTGAACCTAAAGTTCTATACCTCTAAAAAAAACACCCTTTAGAAGTGTGAAGAATTCAAAGCTCGACAAGTCTCAACTCACTCAATGGCTTATGACCTGCAGACATATTTCAAACTGATTTCGAAGACAAGGTGCAAATGACCATCTTTTTCGGGTCATAAGTATTTCTCGAGAATAAAAGCACACAAGAAAGAGACAATAAGACAGTTCAAAGCAAATTAGCCAAATTCTTTGGTACTGTAAAGAGAAAAAAAAGTAATTGATTTTAGTAAGTGAGTTATGAGTTTAGTTTATAAGGGAGTGAATTTTCGTGATTCTTCATACGAACTCGTTTTTTACGAGCACTCGGTTACAAAGAGCAAATATCACCGTCCCTTTGCACTCGCTATTAGCAAGTTCGACTGGATCTACATATTTAGGTTAATTCTGAAGCAACCAATAAAATTAAGAGAAGAAGAAATATAGGTATAGTACAAGGTGACAAGAAATAACTTGGACACACATGATCAGTGGCGCACACAGGAATTTTGCAAGGGGAGGGTCAAACATATTGAATTGATTTTATCGATTCCCGAGAACGAAAAACAGTAAAAAAAAAAAAAAAAAAAGAACTATTGAATAAATAATTAGCAATATTTAATTAAATATACTTAAATAAGTAACCTGTAAGCAAAGGAATTCACTCTTTTTTTTTTCTCACACTTAAAAAATGGATTCAAGTTCATAGAATCTCATTTTAATCTGTAATTACAAAACTAAAAACATGCATGCAGTGCATGCATTTTTAATCACCATTCTGCTTTTTATAGACAATTCGTTATAAGAAAAATATACAATATTTTTAAAAATCTTTTAACATGAGGATTTTTTTTTTCGCTTATTAGAACTGAAATTATTGTTATCTTTGAAATTATTCTAAGTACGTACAAAATACATAAAATCATAATCAATCGGGAAAAAAAAGCAAGACCTATAAGAGGGCTCGGGACCCCTGGACCCCTCCCTGCACATGATACATTATAATTTTAATGTTAATGAAAATATTACGACTAATTTCAAAACAAATATGAATACATTATTTCGTCTAATGTATTTACAAATTTTCAAAGTGGCTACCTTTAGCCTTAACACAGAGCTGTAAACGTGTCACAAAATTTTCGACTATGGGCCATAACTCACTTGCTGATATTTTATCCCATTCCTTGGATAAGGATTTCTTCAGGTATTCCAAAGTTTTTTGAGGTTTAGCTCACTCCCATGTCTCCAAGACCTTTTTATATTTTCAAACGGCATCAACAACCCCAATTTGTAATGGTTAGGGGACGTAGGATATGTGCTAGTGGGAAAACACTACTTGTTTTTGTTGATTAAGTGAAAAAGATCAACCAAGAAACATGTCGCAAGCTAGTTTTGGAAGTTGTTGTCTTACTTTGGTCGTAAAAGTTCTCTGAAAACAAAAGATGGACCCTCCAACCCAACAGTAATCCGCACCTGGCCACAGAGCTAAAGGCACTCAAAATTAGTGCAAAACACATTTTCTGAACTTCATTGGAGCTCAAGAATGGCCGCTGTAGCACCCAGATTTCAACCCAATGGATTATTATGTTTGGTCCATCGTGGAGACAAGAATGTGGCTAAACCTCATAAAACTTTGGCAGCCCTAAAGAAATCCTTATGCAAGGAACGGGATAAAATATCAGAAGTGAGTTGCGATCAACTGCTGAAAACTTTGTGACACGTTTAAAGCTCCGTATGAAAACCAAAGGTGGTCACTTTGAAAATTTGTAAATATATTAGACGAAATAATGAATTTGGTGCAATATTTTCATTATAATGGGATTTTTTCCTTCAGTCAAAAGTAGTACTTTTAGTCACTGATATTGATAGAATAAGCAAAAAAACAAATAACATGGACCCAAAAAATACTTTAATTTTCCCAACAGTTATTTTTTAATTAATTTTTCAAAATGTCCGATTTTTCAAACAAGGCGTGGTCTTGATGACGTCACAAATGATGCTCTTTGGCGCATCTTTCTACCACGTTTCCACGTTGTGATAATCAAGAGGCGAATTAAAACTGCGCTTTACGCTTGCTATCAACCATATCGTTGCCAATACACGTGAGTAAAGATTCGAATAAAATATTTTGCTCTGTGAATGGCATTTCATCATTTGTGATGTCATCGGTGGAAGCATAAACAATGAAAGCACACCGATTTAAGTAATTTTTTAAAAATATTAAACTTAAACAAATTATTCAAAAATGGTCAGATCCTATGTTCTTAAGCATGCTCTTTCAGAAAAAAATACTTTTAAAATTTTGGAAATGACCCCATTAAAATTATAATGTATCATGTGTGTCCAAGTTATATCTTGACAACCTGTAAAAACTTTTCGTACAAAGCTGTATACTGACGTGGGCAGGTAAATGGCAGTAGCTGCAAATGTTTGCATTTTTGTCATCTATTGCACGTTCGCTTTATTGTACAAGCTTATTTGGTTTCTGCTGCGAACAAAAAAATGTCGATATTCAGCATTTCTCTTTTGTTAATATTGAATCCAAAACGTGTTTCTTCAAATGTCTCGAAAACTCATTTCGGTAGACATAGCCTTTTACCTGCCCATAGCAGTATACTTCTTATTTCTTCTCTGAAATTTTTAGTTCACATTTTATTGGTTGCTTCAGAACTGGTTCCCAACATGGGGGCAAGGGCGATCGCCCCTTAAAGCCGATTTGTGTCCTCAAGACGGCAATAAACTTGTGAGGGCAATAGGCGGGGATGAATATTGAAATACAACAATAATAAATACCCAGCAAACATCAAAATTGCAAACGTATGCGGAATCGATTGTTAAAAGAGTTGGGACAGGGAATCTCAAGTCAAAAAACAAATTAAAGTTCAGGGGCTTCTTCCTCACATCTCTGTGGAACCTTAAGGAGTTATTTTATAGTAGGGAAGTTTTCGATTTTTCAATTTTATTTTTATATGATAGAGTAACATGTATGAACATCATAGGTGAAAAAATTTTTGCGATACGATAAGTAGTTTTTTTTAAATTAATTTTTAAAGTTCAAGCGCTTGTGACGTCAAATGGCATAGGAAGTGACGTCATGCGCTCTTCCGATAGGGGAGAAGCCGAAAGTCACGCATTCGACTTCGAAGACGAAATGTGAAAGGCTTATCTCCTCGCATTTAACTCCTCGCGTTTCTGGAACATTAAACCTCTCTTCCTCTCGGAAATATTCGAATATCATCATTGATGTTACATGAGGAAGATTATTTAGACTGTGTTTAACGAATCCGGTCTCCACAGTGTGTTCAAAAGGATTATTGAATTTCTAACGAATAAAAATATCATCGCGCTCAAAATGTCTCTAGCGAAAACAAGGGATCTTCGGCAGAAGGCTGCCCATTCGCGCCCTGTGACGTAGGCTCGTGACGTTTCAGAAGAGCGCACTTTTGCGCGTGGATTTTTAAAAATTCATTAAAAATCAACCACGGTGTTTTAAAATTCGGCGATGGTGAATTTTTTAGTTTTGAGGGTCAATTAACAATATCCAATAGATAAAATATGAACATTTAATAGGTTACAACTTCCCTATTCATCGAAAAGTTTACGAATTTTCTTCTCTTTCCTTTTTTTCCCTTTAATTTTAAGTGTCGACCTTTTTAATTTCACCAGATTCCAATTTGAAAAAGACAGTTTCTCAATATATGTATTTCTGTTTTTGAAAAGTACGTTAATGCTTTTGGTTAAGTATTTCCCTTCAAATACCTATCCGTTCGTTTTGGAAAGAAAAAACACTTTAAAAAGGTCATTTAACTTTTTTTTTTAAGTTTAAGAGCCAACTGGATAAAACTACTTGAAGAAATATTACTTCAAATTAAAACTAGGTATTTATATTTTCAATAATGTTATCTTACGCCGATTTTTTTTTTTTTCAAGGAAGAAGGAGGAGAGGGGTGTGGCGTTAGACGCCAGTTAACTTCTAAAGGGAGAAGATGGGCGCAAAAAGGTTGGAAACCACTGCATTAGAATTTCGCAAAATATTCGGATATAAATTATTAACTGCAATTTTTGAGTGTTGTAATCAAGAAATCATATACTTATTTTAGTTAATACTTTTTAGCGCGAACCAAACTTACGGAAATAGTCTTGAAAAAAAAAAAAAAAAAAAAAAAAAAAAACCCGCACACACACATTTTTTTTTAAGTTTTATTTTAAAATTTTTGTTTTAAAATGTATTTAAGGTGAAACGTTTGAAATTTAAAACATATTTATTTATTGCGTATCCTTACTTAGAAAACAAAAAACTGTAATGACATTCGTTTTAATGTAAACACATAAAGAGAGAATAGCTTACATTTATCATAATCTGCTCTAAATATTTCAAGCTTGTATGCTAGAATTTAAAAGCAATTATGAACAAATGTAGTGGAAAATAAAACCCTTTAAAAACGCTTTTTAACTAATGACTTGCCTTGAATCAAAGAAAACTTGAAATCCTCCATTTTTCGCAAAATAAAGTGCTCAAAATTTGCTTGCCTTGCAATTAATTTGCTGAATTTATTAACAAAACTTTAACTTTATAACTATCTATCAATTTTCATTGTTATTAGCAACAATTTAAAAGTGAAAGTATTTTAAGTTTATGATTTCTATTACTTTTCATTCTTTCTGGCAACCGGAAGTAAAACGTAGGCATTATGACAGATGGTGACCGTATTGGATATGATACTCACCTTTACCATATTATATACTTTTGTATAATATCCATTGCGGCTATGGACAGATAAAGTTTAAGTGCGTTTAACAACCGGAAGTAAAACGTAGGTATTATGACAGATGGTGGGCGTACTGGATATGGTATGCTCCTTTTCCATATATGTTTTTGCATAATATCCGTTGCGGCCATGGACAGATTAAGTTAAGTGCGTTTAACAACCGGAAGTAAAACGCAGGCATTATGACGGAGAAAGTAAACTGAAAAATAGTCTTTAATAATAATAAAGTGATTTAAATATCTCTTTCCCTTTCATTTTTAAAATTCGTGTGTGAGAGAGAATTTTTATCGCAATCACTAAATTTTGCTTTCATAATGCAAAAAAAATAAGCCCACGAGTAGGATAGTGTGGCTGTTTTCCCTGCTACGACACAGCACTGTCAGTGAAACTAGTTTCACAGAGATTAAACTTTTTTTTTTTTTTTTTGAAGAAAGCACACTCAAGAAGCTTGGTGTCGCCAAGTTTGTGGATTGGCGAATTTCACAACAAATTCTTAATAGTTCTAGATAAAAAGAATCTAGAATTTTCCAAATAGGCAGTTTTCACCAAGCTTTTCGGGCTGGACTTCGATAAATATAAGAGATAAATAAATTGCGTTTGTGTGAAGTGCAGTTTTGTATATTTTTGAATTGGGGTTACAATTATCCCTGAAGAATGATTCAGAACAGCGGTTTTCAACCTGGGGAAGGCACCTCCTAGGGGGGGGGAGCGTAGAAGAATTTCGGGGAGGCGTGAGTGTTTTAAAAAAATACAATGAAAAGAGGAAATTAAATACAATTTGCTCAAAACTCGTGATAATTAATTATTAATATTCCAAATTAAGCAATGTAAAGGAATATATAACTTATACATTTAAAATACAAAATATTAAAGCATCAATAAAAATTAAATTCTAACAATTTCGTGACATCGTCCAAATTTCCTCCGTAATAAAACAAACATTGAAAGTAATTTCTTTAACAATAATTACTGCGAAGTCATTAGAGAAGTTTAAAAAAAATTCAGCGTTGATAACATGCTCATACACATACAAAAAGAGAAAAAGAAGTATAACGTGTGTAATAAATGATTGTACTACAGCGGTTACCAACCGGTGGTTCGCGAACCCCTGGGGGTTGTGAGAGGTTTTCAGGGGGTTCGCGAGAAATATATTGTAATGGCGGAGTTTTAACATGCCTGATTCTGCTGAAGCTCATCTTCAAGCGGTTTCAAGCAAATATAGACGCCTGTATTATTTTTCAATCTGCGCATTTTACTCCGCTCTTTTAGCATAATTACAAGAAAAGTCTTCAGCAATCAAGCGATCAGTGAAAGCAGTATATCTTTATCAAACAACTAGGCTCGTAGTCCTTTTCAAGAAGGTTTAAACCTAGAGATCTTTCTCATTTTACTGAAGGAAAAAAGTTAATCTAGTTAATCTGAGGCAGTTCCCTGAGTGATAATTTAAAGATCGTTCTTTAATTGACTTCTGATTTAGTGATTGAGATAAATGTATACCATTGATTCCGAAAATTTTCAATCAAACTTTTTGAGCTTCTTTGTTCCACAAATATCCCATTTTCGAAATGTTTTTAAAGTTGATTGAAGCTCAACACAGAATAATCATTGTGTCTATTTTTTGCTGAATTTGTTTTGCATTCACTTTTTAGCGATCATTTTAGTTCTTACCAATATTTGCAATTCTGCAGTGCCGGCAAAAAAAAAAAAAAAAAAAACCTTTACATTTGGTTGGCAATGAAAAACTTTACATGCAAACTTCTTATCATAATTTTATTGGCATACTCTCTAGTGATTTGGCCGAATACCGAACTTTCGGCCTAGATTGTACCGGAATATTCATTATTCGGCCAAATCACTAGGGAGCATGTAATAAAATCATGACAAGGAAGTTTGCATGTAAAGTTTTTAATTGGCAACCAATTATTCAGTTTTTTTTTTTTTTTTTTTTTTTTTTTGCCGGCACTGTATATTTTGCAATTATGTTTTCGTTCTTGCTATAAATTATGGAGCAGTATCAAATTAAAAAAAAAAATCTCCCAAATTTTACTGTCTTGTGTGTGTGTGCATGCGCGCTCTTTTTTTTCTTTTTGCTACTTATTACCTAGTACCCAAGGAGTTCACCAACTTCTTTCGGAGTTTGGAAGGGGTTTGCAAGGGGGGAAAGGTTGGGAATCGCTGTTCTAGTACCTTACTTCCAACGGAATTACATGGAAGAATTGTGCAAAGTAAAATTACAATTCAAACTTTATTCAATATAATAAATATTTATAGCGACTTGAAATGCATAATAAGTACCTACACACGAGTAATTTGAGCAAAATTACAGATTTTTATATCAGCAACTTACTGAGAGAGAGCGGGGAGGCAGTTATATGGATTCAAATGTTATATATCTTAAAAGGAAAACTGGTGAAAAAAACGCATGTTTATCTTTGGGGGAAACTTTAGAAACACTCAATATTCTTTTTATAACAAACATTGCGCAGGAAAAAAGGATTGTTAACTTTTTTTGAAATATAAATCTATTTCTATTGACATAGTAGAAAATTCTTTCCGTTGTGATGATCTATCAATAAATAATTAATAATAAAACTTTAATCTGTATTGTAAACATATTCACATTTCTTAAGGATATTTTTAGTTCAAATATAAAACATCGATATCGAAAACAAAATCGAACGAAAAACGTCAATGTTAGAAAAAAAAAGAAAAAGCACGCTCGAACATCGATGGCAAAAACCATCGATGTCTTAACAAAAATATTGAAGTTTCCAAAATATCGATGTCGTACCCTAATGTGCACTGAATATCGCTAATGTTCCGAGTTTTAAACTTTTATCTGGGTAATCAGTACAAATTACGCTGCAAATTTGTGTGATTTGACCTTGAAATATTTCCCTTTTCTTTTATTTTCATTAGTGTTGATTCAATAAAAATATTTTTTCAAAGATTGAAAAATACATTTTGACCGTGTTCTTAATCAATCTTTAGATCCACATAGAATAAACTCCCGATTATCGGCGGTTCGGATTATCCGCGCGGGTCTTTTCATTTTTTTTTAAACTGTCAGTAAATGTTTGTTAAACTTATGATTGTGTTATTGTTTGTTTTTACCTTTTGCATACATTTTTACTTTTAATATTAGTAGATGCAGTGTAGCAATGTTTTTAGCTGTTATTTAAATGTGTGTGTTAGTGTTATTCATATTTTCTAGCTATTGTATACAGTAGCAGTGGCGGCGATTCGGGGGGGGGGCAAAGGGGACGACTGTCCCCTCACTTTTTTCATCATCAAAGATTCCCTCAGCGTTAAGATTTTAATTTCAAAACATTCTAGGTGAGATTACCCGAACATTAACATTACCAAATATTGTTTAAAATTTCAGTTTTAAAACTTCAATTTCAAAAATTTTCCGGAAGAAAATCCCCGTACGCACTCTCTCTTTCCTTTAAATTCAAAGATAACCTAAATTTGCGTTATAAAGACTCCAGTTTGAGGATAAAAATTGAGGAAGACTCCCATTTAGGGGAAAAAAAAAAGAAAGAAAGGAAAATTAATTTGAATTTTGACATCTTGAATTCAAATTATGTTTTTCGCAGTCACGAGTGTGTGTGTGTTTATGTGTGTTTGTGTGTAGGGGGTATGTGTATGTGTGTGGTGTATGTGTGTTTGTGCCTGCGTGCAGGTATGAGTGTGTGGGTAGTTGTGTGTATGAGTGTTTGTGTGTGGGGGGGGGGGAATGTGTATGTGTGTGTAGGCATATGTGTTTGTGTCTGTGTGCAGGCATGAGTGTGTGGGTAGTTGTGTGAAGGCGTGTGTGTATGTGTAAGTGTCTGTATGTATGCGTGTGTGTGTATGTGTTTGAGTGTGTGTTTGTGTATGTGTGTGTATGTGTATGTATGTGTGTGTGTGTGTACGTGCGTGTATGTATCGTGTAAGTGTAGGATATTGACACAACCTGGAGATGGCTTTCACTAGAGGAGCAGCATCGTGAGGAGCCGGTCGACGGTGATGCTGCAGAGGGTGCTGGCGGGAAAATAAAATGATAGCACATCAAAACAGTCAAATGAAAGCAATAAGCAATCGTGATTGCTCAAAAAAAAAAAATCCGGAGTTTTTTTTTCTGAAGTCCCCACAGGAAGTTCAATCCTAGGATTTCATCAGTTCAAAAAAAAAAAAAAAAAAAAAAAAAACTGGGAGAACCTTCGAACCCTTTTGTTCCTCTATGAGTCAATAATCACTTGGAGTATGCTGTTAAGTTTTGGTCTCCTTATCTCAGGAAAAATTTTCTTTATTAAAAAGGGTTCTAAAAATGGTTCCTAGACTAGTAAAGGGAATTTCATGTTTAGATTATGATACCAGACTTAAAAGGATAAATATGTATGGCCTGGAGCAAAGAAGAATCAGTGGGGATATGACTCAATAGTCTAAGTTTTATTAAAATGAAAGATGATAATGGGCTAAATTTTTGCGCGGAAAGCAGGGTGAGGGATCATTGTTTTTAGCAGTTCAAATATCAGACTATCCCGGAAATTAGGAAACATGACTAATTTAGAAGGGTATTGGGCACTTGGAATAGCTTATCGGATGAGGTTGTAATGAGTAAGGGTATAGATAACTTTAAGTTTAAGAGGGTCATTGATCCTTATTAGGGGCTAATAAATTGACTAGAACCAGCTTAGCTGAGCCATAGCCTGCTGCTGGTCGTCACAATTGTATTTATTAATGTGACGGCGTTTTCAAGCCCAACATATCTTTCTCTTCAAACATTTATCCTCCTGTAAAAACATTATTCTAATCTATTAACATACTTACTGTCCGTTTTCATCCACTGCTTTTATAGCTCCTGCACCTGGATTCATCAGCACAAACGGCAACTCGGCAACAACTTCCCTGAAATATCAACAGAACACCTGTTAATATTTTTAACCTACTAAAGTTGACTCTTACCGCCTAATCTTGTGGTCACAATCCTATTAAATAATTGAACATTCCAATTGAAAAATGACATATTTGAAATGAATAACTTTGTTTTAGTAGCATTAGTTTTAAGTAGTTTTATCAGAAAATATTTTCATTTGTAAGAAGTAAAGAATTAAATCTGTGCAGAAAAGAAATAAGGAAAATATAACATTAAATCACGTAAATTTGCAGCGAGCTGCATACACGCATTTCTTGGTTATAAGGAACACTGTTTTCAATGCAAAAGAGTTAAGCTTGTTTTAAAAAGCACATTTCATCCTTAAATTCAACTATTTTGAGTTGAAAAGGGTATTCCATGTAACCCCGAAACACGTGTACACGCTCGCTGTAAATGTAAATTTGTGGGATTTCACATTGAAAAGAAATTAAATGAAATTTTGAAACACAGTTTTGAAAAAAAAATAAAAGAAAGTAATGGAGATATTGTAGCATTTAAAAAAAATATAATCATTAAGCGCCCCTGTCGATTAATCTGCTGATTATCAGCAACCGATTAATTGGTAGTCGGCCAATTTAATTATCGGAGCACCCCCTAGCATAAATGTATCTTTTTCTTTTAATGCTACTGAATTTCTAAATATTTAAATAAACCCCGTACTTACCCTCCTAAAGCTCCCAAAATCAACTTCACTTTGATGGAATAGGATACAATGATTCCAAAGGGATCCTTCTCTTGATCTTCCGGAAGTCTTAAATGAAAATAATGGTCAGTACAAAACTGACATAAGACATATGTCCCCGTTAAGCCTGCAAGATCTTTATTTTTTCAACCGTTGGTCCTAGATGCATACTTCAATAGTCAAAATAAGATGCAGTCTAAAGATATTAAAAGTTTGAAGCAAAAAAAGAAAAAGAAAAGTGAAAAACTACGATGTCTAACTTTTTTACGACCCCTAAGTCTTTAAAATTATATTTAATGAAACAATTTCCATTTAAATAATCTCCATTTGCAATTAAAACTCAAGAGATATTTGACTTAAATATTAGTAGGGACCGTGCAGAAAATGACATTGGAACAAATGACCCTTTCAGAAGATTGACATATTGTGGAAGTAGAAAACCAAAATAGTTATCCTTTTCCCTATTAAAAAATTAATGCAAATGTTATGCTATGCTATGATACGTAAAAAACTCCACAAATCTCGTTCAGTTTGAAAAAACACACTGTGTATATGCAAAATTTTACACTCTTATTAGCAACATTATTTCTCCCAAAAAGATGTAAATGAGCACGAGTGTACAGATGTATAATTCACAAAACGCTACGTTTCACATTTCGGTGAATATTGATCGTACTATTGTCAAATTGATAATGTTTTCATGCTTGTGATGTCCCTAAATGCAATACAGGGAAGCTGGGGACCATATAAAAAGTTAGATTTTGTACTTTTTCACTTTTTTTTTCACTTCAAACTTTTAATATCTTAACGCTGCATCAAATTTTGACCATTTTTGCAACCGGTTGCGAAAATAGTAGGCTTGCAGGTAAAACGAGGACACGCTGTATATATAATTAACATGACTATCTTATAATATTCGATATATCATATCAAAACTTTCTCGACGTTCAACGAACACATTGATTTAATTTTTAAGGGACATAATTCAAAATATCTTACATGGTAGAAGACGCTATTTCAACAGTTTCGTCCCCGACTGGAGCATCCAAGGCGATGCCTCGTGTTCCTTTCGATTCGAGATTCGTTGGATAGATCTCCATTATTTTATGAAGGGTACCACCTGGCCCAATAGGACAACCGGATCTGGAAAACAAAAAAATTCAAAAAGTAATTACATTTCCTGTCACTTTTTCCAGCTCTTATGCTTCTCGAAAAGTCATCCAAATCCAATTACATTTAACTGTGCTGTTATCGTCAGGGCTGCGAAGTCGGAGGGAAAATGGATGATTTCAGATCCGACTCCGACTCCTTTACCACAAAACCAATCTACTCCACGACTCTGACCTGACTCGACAGCCCTGACCAGGGAGGGCCGCGTCAAGACTGAACGGCGCCGTCGTGCAAATATCTTTTGTGCGATTTTATGCTCTGACGTTCGGAGAAAATATCGTTTATATCTGGAAAGAGGTTTTGTAAACAAATATAAAATGGAAAAAATGCGTTTGGCATTTAATTTATTTTTAAAAAATATGTGAATATTTAATTTTGAAATATGGTGTACGTTTTTACTTCATGTCTCGAAATTATTTAGAGTTCAGCAGCTCCTCTGATATTTTAATAATGACTTTCCGAAAAAGGAAAATGTTTCAAATATCAAAGTTCACGCCACTGTGAGTATCTATCTAATCTTTAAGTGATAAATCTTTACTAATAATAAAGCTGAAAGTCTTTCTGTCCGGAGGATCTCCGAGTGTCTGTAGGATGTCTGGATGTCAGGATCTCTGTGACGCGCATAGCGGCTAGACCGTTCGGCCGATTTTCATGAAATTTGGCACAAAGTTTGTAGCATGGGAGTGTGCACCTCGAAGCGATTTTTCAAAAATTCCGATGTGGTTCTTTTTCTATTCCAATTTTAAGAACAAAAATATCATAAGATGGACGAGTAAATTACGAAATTATCATAACGTGGAACCGTAACATGGGCACAAACCAATTGGCGAGATACGAAATTATCATAACGTGGAACCGTAACATGGGTACAAGGCAATTGGCGAGAAAATTCACCATACATTATTTGTAAATATACAAGCGAACTAAAAGACCTTTTGATTTTTCTATTACGGGGAAAGCCGCGCGGGCACCACTAGTAATTAATAAAACAGTTATGCCTGTCAAAACATGACAACAGGAGGAGTGGCGCAACTAGAAAATAGTTTTAGATGGGTACATTGCAAAAAAAAAAAGAAAAAAAAATTCTCTTTTAAAATCTTTGAAATTTGTAGTTTTAAAAAACGCAATTTTAGACGGTCTATTTAGACGTCTTTTAGACGGTATGGGAGAAAACGGTACAAGGGGCTCCGCGGAAATTTGTAGAAGTTGAAGCCTTAAAACGCGATTAATAGGCAATATTTATTGATGTTAGAATAAGAGATGGAACTCTGGGGTTCTACCCTATTTTTTGTTATTTTTTTAAAAAACAGATAGAAATCAATTCCTCCTCTCCCCTCCATTTTTTGAAAATTTACTTCCCAAAACGCAATTCCAGACAACTTTGAAGATTTTTACGGGAAGGAGATTTTGTAGCTTCCCTTGGAAAATTTTTCAAAATTAAAGCTTTAAAAACTTGAGCAATATTCTATGATATTAGGAGAGGAAGTTCATATGGTATTTCACTTAAATAATGATATTGAAGGAAGGCGGTTCGGACGCCGTTGCCGAATGTTTCCTGAAATTGAAGTCTTAAAAACGCGATTGTAAGACCATATTTAGTAATATTAGGGCCAGCAATCTTTCGAAATTAAAGCTCTAAAAACACAATTTTAGGTGATTTTCGAAAGTAGCTTCAAGCGATGTTGTTTGGTATTCGAGGACTTTCCCTGGACAGTTTACGAAACTGAAGATCTGGAAACGAAATTTGAAATGCTCCGTAATTCTTTTGGTGGCGAGAGAGAGAGAGAGAGAATCGGAGGAGTAGCATTTTGAAGACAATCTTACTTTCAGACGAACTAGAAAAAAAAATTATAAGGAAAAAAGAAAAGAGATAGGACGGAGGGCGGAGCTAGCTGGACAATTAGCTGTAACTACTGAAAATTTTTAATTCAAAGATTTATTTTTGAAAGAAACTTAAGTTTTCCCCAACATCATTATTTTTTTCTTATGGAAATCACTTTGTTTTCCCTAAAACGTGTTTTTTTTTTTTTTTTTTTTTGTCTTTAATAACAAAGAATATTTTTGAAAAACATTCAACTCAGCATTCTGGAGGTGCATAAATTATAATACAACATATTCACTGCAAGAACCAAAATGGGGAATAGCAAATTTCTTGCGCTTCGTATACTCAACCTTGTGAAGTTATAGACATACCGAAACAGCATTCACGGCTCCACATATGAAGAAAAATGCTCATGTTTGCATAAATTAAAATCATGCGTTTTCAGTGTAAAAGGTTGCGCTTTTAAATAGCATATTTGGACACAACAAGGCAATTTTTTCCTTTTAGAAAGACAGCGAAAAGGATTGCTTGTTTTAATGAGCAGTATAATTTTGCCATCACTATTAGATATAATGAAAAGTTCCATTTTATTTTTTTGGTTGGAGATTTTTTCCACTCATTTGGAGCATTTTTGACTGTTAGAGCTCGGCGCCTTTTCGACTCTGGCGCCGTCGTGCTCCGCACGACTTTCCACATAGTGGCGGCGCGGCCCTGGTCCTGACAGAATTGTGGATAAAATGACCGATTCCGACTTTTCGAATTTAAGACCTTCCACTCCAGACGGAGACTTCTTTATCTCAAAATCAGTTCGATTCCACGACTCCGCAGCCCTGGTTGTTGCCCTTACTCAAGGTACTTGCGAGACCCAAGCCTTTTCAAAAGAATTAAGAAGGAAGAAAATGACTCCTGTAAAGGGCAGTCGGGAGTCGGGAGTCCGTCTTTTAACTTTGACCATTAGATGGCAGCGCTATCTATCGCCACCTCCACAACTTATCAAAGAACTGAAAGAGGGGGAATATCTCAAGTACTCTGTACCTAGCGCCACTTAAACCCGATTGGGATGAAAAACTCCCAAGATCGAGGCAAGAAAATCCAAGATCATGTAACTAACACCACGCTTGCTGATTCTTATGTAAAATGACCCCCTGAATACAAATATGACCACCGTTTAAACTCATCATTACCCACTTCTATGAAATGAAACCCCCAACTTTCATTTCGGTTTTTGACAATTTCATGGCTATTATTATTTAGAAGGGAAGGGCAAATTATTTTAAATATCAACATTCTTCTGAAAAGCTAACGAGGCGCAAAGTGCAAAACAATGAGCATTTGTAGCAAGTTGGAACTCTCATGCGTATATTTCCACTTAAAACATCTAAAAAAACGTCAAAAACGATCTTTTTTAGAGGTTTGTTTCACAATTTTTTCATTTGTTTTTCAGTGTAAAACCAGAGTATCCAATTATAAACCCCATGTTCGAAACAATTTTCATGTTGTGAAATTTTTATTTAAAAAAATCCGAGAAATACAGCATGGATATGCCCATTGTTTTGTTCAATGTTACGAAGCGAAAGCTATTTCTGGAACTTTCCAAATCAACAAAGCATCTTTTTCTGTATTATAATGCTTGTTTCAAATTTGGAACCAAATAATCGTCAAATATTAGTAACCAAAAACAGATGGAAACTTCGTATAAAAAGCATTTAGCGATGATAACAACAATCGGGTTGTTTCCGAAAGTTTAAAAGTTTTTTTTTCTGAAAGAGCATGCTTAAAAACATAGGGTCTGGTGAGGGAAAGTGATCAATGGGGTAAAGTAGTCATACGTCAAATAAATGACAATAGCTTAGAAATAAATTTTCGAATGAATTTGAAAATTTTATTTTAGAGTAAAGCAGTTAGAAACTACATTTGAAATACAAAATTTTACTACTGAAAAAATTTTAGTTGGTAAAAATATATGTTGTGTGAAAATGATAAATTTTAAAATCTAAGCACCTTTTTTAACTTCCTTGGGAAATTTTGTTTGTTAAAATTATGAACTGACTGACTGTACAGGAAGCTTCCTACATGTCTCAAGAACTCTTACTCATTAGCAGTTAGTTGAATCTATTTCAGATAATTTTTTAGAACAGTCTAAGTAAAATGGGGTAAAGTGGTCATAATATTAGGCTTAGCGAATATTGTCCTTTTAATGTCACTTAATCTTTAAGTATGAGGTAGATATAAATAAAAAATTATTTTCACTTAATATGTATTGTTTTTACAGTAAACGGCGTTAAATATACGAGGATATGCGTACGCATGCGCATATACTCATGTAAGCACGTACATATACTTATTCACATAAATGCACCAATAAACACGTACATAGGTATCTGCAAATATTTTTTTATCTACACAGATATACATTCGACTATACACGTATACACCCGCTTATGCTCGTATACAGACGAACACTTATATACTCAGGCGTACATACTCGAGTAGACACTTATATACAAGCATATGATGAACATGTTTACAGGGTGAGTTTAAACACTTGGGCAAATTATTAAAAGGTGTTAGAGGGGAGGATAAGAAGTAAGAAACATAAGGAACATATGGTCACAAACACAATGCTGACGCGTGACATGCACGCAAAACCTGAAACTGATGGATGCAAAACAGGTAACAAATTTATTACACAAACACAATTTTACACAACTTATTAGGTCTTCAGAAAGTTTTAAAGTGATTAATGATTTGCGGCCTGGGGGGGGGGGGGGGCAGCTGTTATACATCATGCATCGCAATCACAAAGCACTTTCTGTTGCAATAACGAGACTTTTGAAAAACTTGCATCAATCGCTGCTCCTTTGTTGCGATGCGTGTATTAGAGCTACTTCAGGCCGTAACTTTTAACAACTGCTCTAAATATTTCTGAAAAACTAAAATGTTGGGTAAAATCATTTTTGTGTAACAAATGTGTGGCCTGTTTTGCAGCCATCAGTTTCTGGCTTTGTGTGCATGTAGCGCGTCAGTGACTGTAAGTTACTTATGATTTTTGCTTCTTATCCTCCCCTCTCACACCTCTTAGATTTTTGCCCAAGAGCTTGGATTTTTTCTGTAAGCATACATGTATATTAGCGGATATACTCGTGTATACATACATGTACTGGTGTATGCACGTAAATGTATGTATAGACAGATATGTATTCTTTTTACACGTAAACATACGTATATAGTCGTGCTTCCATTTTTCTATGCATACGTGAGTAGACACGTACAAACACGCACTGGATGTATCCACGATTTAACTCGTGTATACATGTATGTATGTACACTTATACAATGCGTGTATACATACGTCTACTATACACGTATATACTCTGATATGTGCGTATATACTCGAGATACAAGTGCATACACGCATGTGATGTTCGTTTATACGCGTATATATTCGTGTATATACGTGACACGTATATACTCGTGTAGACACGCATACACGTTTATAGGTAATCACGTATACATGCTTATATACTCGTGTATACACAAATATACTTGTGTAGGCACGTGCATGCATCTATCTGATGTAAATTTATATCAACTCATATATGAACGTGTTTACTCATGCTTACACGACACGTATATACTCGCATATACTCGTGCATATACTTGTAACTATAAAAAAACCGAAATATACAAATATTAAGGCTATTTGTAACGGTTTTGCATCTATTTCTAACTATGATAACTTTACCCCATGCTATGACCACTTTCCCCCACCCCATGGGGGAAAGTGGTCATAAATAGATAGGGAAATGAAAGTGTTATAAAATTACTTGAATCACTATTTTTTCCATGAAATTTAATGTACCGTGTTCTTTAATAATGCAATGTAAAATAACAAGAAAAAAAGTTGAATTGTTTAAATAATTTATTGTATTTATTATCCACCTAAGTTGAAAACCTACGATTTTATGACCACTTTACCCTACCAAATCCTAGGTTTTAATCATTTTTAAAATAATTTGACAAAGTTTAGTATTTAAAAAAATATATTTTAATTGGTGCGCAGATTCAATTTAATTTGTACGCTTCTGCTCATGACATCACAAGTGATGAAATGCCATTCACTGATGCCATCAGCATAGAGTGCAATATTTTGGTATCAGATAAAGATAAAAAATATTATAGCGCAATAATACTGATGTATTTCATGTTTGCTTCAGAAAAGCCTTCATTCAAAATTCTCATTATGATTGCTATTAATATAACTTTTTTTTAAAACAATGCGTAAACATTCAGGAAGCCTAAATACATTACTTCTGACGTCGTAAAGATCACGCCTGATTTCCAAAATCAGACAGTAAAAAAATTTAAAAAAAAAAAAAAAAAAAAACTATTGGTATTTTTTTTTCGGGGGGGGGGATCCATGTTTATTATTATTATTATTATTATTATTATTATTGTTATTATTGCTTTTTCTATCAATTTCAGTGACTAGAAAAAAAGGGAATCCCCCCCCCCCTTTTTTTAAATTTTCGTTCCTTTTCTGTTTTCTGCTGTTATCTAGAAAAAAATTAAGTTAAATGAAAATTTATACGTTTTATGCCAATGAGGTTCATCTTAATGTGAGGTGCGGCGCTCGTGTAAAGAAAGGTTGGGCACCACTGGGTTAGTACATTGTGCTCGGTTTCTAAAGTGACACAAACAACAACAACATAAGCTCAGAAAAATAATAATAATTTGCTCTTTTTGAAAAATTAATTATATAACTCGTATATTATTTAAAATCTGGTTCATAGCAATTAATAAAATTTAGGGTTTTGTTTATTATTTACTTATACATTTTTCAGAAAGAGAGACCATGCAATTGATGCTTACTCCGTGTCCATGCATGCTATTACAGTTCTGCAGTGTCCACTTGCAAACATACAGATATCAACATTCTGCATACCTAAAAGAAAATAAGACAGTTTAAATCATAAGCAAATGACTTGGAGAAGAGAAAGAAGTTTGAGATGAAGTTATTTTAAAACTCGAATCCAGCGCTGTTCATTCAGCTTAAAGTAGGGTCAATTGAGGCAATGAGAAGCAAAGTGATATAAGTGACAAAATTGAAAATTTTGAGATACCAGTACAAATGGTAGGTGGGCCTCTCCTCTGTCTTGGGGCATGAGATAGTAGCCCTAGTAGGTGCTGCTTTACAGCATGATTTAGAAAAATTTTCTAATGAAAGCCTACCGAGGATCTGAACTTTAAACGCGATTTGCTTGGAACTTTAAATAGTCCACTTACACCCCATTGCTTCTCACTGCCTGAATTAGAGTAGATAGAAAAAAAATCAATATTTCAACTTGAGATCCTCCCCCTTTCTTTTTTATGAATTGAGACATAAATTTTTTTGCATTTTGTCCAAGACTACACTCTGTGGGAGTGACTGGGCATGAAAAATGTGACTTCATGACTATTTGTTAGCGGATGACAACGTGTTTTCATTTACCGCAGAGACTAGGGGGCAAATGGAAGCAGTCATTTCTTCCCCATGTGGTTGAAAGCGGTAGAAGATCACAATATACATATAATCAGTTCGTAACTTAAGAAGTTCAACATCAACAATACCCAATCTACGGTCCATAGGTCGCATGGATCCCGATGAATCCTACAAATGGTGAAAAGGATGCAATTCTTATTTTAAAATGATTCCAGAAATTGTACTCTGAAATCATTTTAAAATAAGAATTGCATAACATTTTAAATTACTCTCTAAATTTATGTAAACTACACATCAAAGTTTGATCTTCCAAAAAGCAGGAAGAAAGACAAGCTTAGTTTTTTCTATTTACTCCAGAGTACATAAAGTATGGAGTAAATGGAAACACATAAATTGTAGCCACCAAAAGTAGCTGGAAAAGTGCAATGTTTAGTAATCCTCCACGTGACAAGTATCTCTCTCTCTCTCTATATATATATATATCTATATATATATATATATATATATATATATATATATATATATATATATATATATATATATATATATATATATATATATATATATATATATATATATATATATATACGTATATATATATATATATATTGGTTGAAAACAAGGAACTCTCAGAATAGTCTTCTATATTATTACCTCGTCTTCATTCGCCTGCAGTTTAGTTTCAAGAATTACCACTAGTGTAGAAATTAGAGTTTATTTCTGTTTACCCAATGTTTCCTTTACCCCAATTGACCCTAAGTAAATTTACTTTCTACATTCAGACAATTTGATGCGTAGGGGAGGGTGTCCCAAAGCGGGTACGTTTTTGAGGAAAATTCGAATATTGTAGTTTTTGGACTTTTATCGCAACACTTTAGGTTTTATTTCCTAGCAGGGTTCTCTTGGACTTCAGAATAAAAAGTGATTTTTGTATCATTTCAAACCTAATATTTATTTATTATCAATTTTTACAAACATTTGAAAAACCCGCTCGCCCTACCTGGGAGCCCAAAGCGGGTAAGCTTAACTGTGGTTTGGTACATTTGCCAATCAAATATGAAGTTATAAATGATTAAAATAGTTGACTAGCTACCTGACATTATACTAAAAAAATGTAAAACAGTTGTACTTATCCAATTTAAAGTCAGCACATTTGTTTATAAAACATAAAGAAATAACTGATTAAATTAATAATAGACAAATTAATTGCCATCCTAAAAAATAACTTTTTAAAGTTATACTTTTCCTATTAAATTAGAAAATCTAAGTCAGCACACGAGTTAAGAAATTATAATTAAATATATGATTAAATCCTATACCCCGCTTTGCCCGACCCGCTTTGCCCAAAAGCACGTTTTTTATTTCAATAATTATAACCTTAAATTTAAAAAAGAAACAAACGAAATGACAATCGTAGTTTGTAGGTGGATGATGTCAGAATAAAGTAATATTATTGACAATCAAAAAAAAAAAGATGGGCTTCGACTAATCAAAAGTTACAAAACTTCACTTTTTTTTTTTTAGAAATGGATCTTTCTTTTTTTTTTTAATTTTAAACCTGGTTGCGCCATGCCGCTTTACTGCTGCTTCGCTAGGACTAATAAAATTCAGGGGTGTTCATATAAACAAGCCATACGTATGCATCGCCGCTTACACATCATGGTGGGGGAGGGGGGCATACGAAGGCCTACCCGCTTTGGCCCACCCTCCCCTACATTTTATCTCAAAAAATAAAAAATAAAGTAAAGAAAGAAATAAATAAAGAAAAAAAGTAACGACATAAAAAATACATTTTACAAAAAATTCTTAACAATTCCAGATATTATGGATTTTAATATGCTCAAAAATAGAAATAAGCACCAATATAAGCAGCAAAATCTAATAGCATAGAAGCAAACTTTTCTGGAGATTTAAAACTGAATTACCTAAATCAAAATTGAAGGATTGCTTGAATTATAAATTTTCTTAAGAATTGCGATAATTTAAAACGTTTTGCTTTTGCGAAAAAAAATTAGAATAAAGTTTTTTTTTTTGAAAATATATTGTGATGAAAGTAAGCTAAAAAGGGATTTCTTTAAAGAATGTGCTTAATAAATGGGAATTTTCTGTAAGTTACCGCCCTATAGCCATGGCTAAGGCAGAAATACATGAAATAGACCGCCAGTTCAGTCATTCCAGCCGAGGACTGCAGTTTCATGCTCTTAGCACTCATTAGCCCGGCGTAGGAAATGACTGAGCTGGAGGTGGAAAACCTCTTAAGGAAGCCAAGAGTGCCAAACAAACTGGTAGCTAATATAAAATTAGCACAGACCAGACAAGTGACCGAAGCAATGTGGAAAATGGGAATTTGTTTTTTACATTAACTTAAAAATAGGATAATCTATCAAACGTAGTATGCCTGAGATTTTTTTTAATATTTCATGAAATCAGAGCTGCTTTAATTTCTTCCTCTTCAAATAGAACACCTTGGTTATCATTGCGTGCGACCTTGAAATTTGAATCATGACGCAGCTATGAAAGAGAACAAAAATTGAACTTCAAAAAATAGTAAAGCAATAAATTTCGGGGGGGGGGGGGGTGCATTTTTCAACCTTTCGCTTGGAGTACTGAGTCTCGGAGGGATTCAAGGCACAAACTGCGCCACTGAAAAATTTAGGGCCGAGAAGGGAGAAGGGAATTTTAGAGGTTTTTGATCTCATTCTTGGGAATGCTCTGTTTCTGATTTACACCACGTTTGGATGAAAAACAAATATAGGAAGCACGGTTCTTCAAATCTCCATCGAATAAGAATAGACAGTGAACGTTTCTTACCGTACACTTTAATCCTTTTCACCGTCTTATTAGAGTAATTTCTAACGGCAATATTTACAGCTACTGGATCTCCGTGGCAGAAAACTTGACGATCTAACGTGACTTCCAATTCTAAATGTCCAGGACTGAGCAGAAAATCCTTTTTGATCACACTGCAAGGTTGTCTGCTGCCAACTAGGTGGGCACGCTGCACTTTTCTGATGCCCATGGTCACAGAACTCCTAACAAAACAAGAAAAATTTTTGAGAAAAAAAATATCACATAAAGGTCGCAGGTCGCATTTTAGTCACTGCTACACTAACTGGCCAATGAATTAGATACCCAAGATCAATATTTTATTGGACCTCCTTTTGCACGGATAACTGTTCTGATTCGTTTGTTAATCGAGTCTACAAGCTTCTGGAGTGCATTTACATCCAGAGAATACTATGCATTGGGTATGCAGCTTTTTAGATCTTGTAAATAAGATGGAAGAGGAGCGTGCTGTCGGATGCGTATTTCCACCATATCCCACACATTTTCTATGGGGTTAAGACCCAGGCTATACGGTGGCTAAGGAAGGTGGCCAGGAGAGAAGTCATACTGATGCTCAGCAAACCAATTTTCAGCACTTCTGGCACGACGTATATCTGGACGACGTCGTGCATTATCGTCTATGAAGTATCCGTCGCCAAGAGGATAAAAATGCAACACTGCAGGGTGCACTTAATCTGCCAGTATATCTAGGTATCACATGGTTGTTTGTTTACCCTCGAGGAACACCAGGGCACCACTTCCATGCCAGTAGAACATGCTGCATATGATGATGCTCCCTCCAGACCCTTGCACAGTGCGAGTAAGGCAAGAAGTTTCTCTCAAAGGTTTCTAATTCATTGACCAGAGTGTAAAAAGACTTCTTAATTCTCTAAAAAATGAAAAAGAAAAATGTTTCGAAACATATAAAGAAGACATAGGTCGTTTTACCTCTTATGACCTTGATCGTGCTGTGTTGCACCAACTGTGATTCTTATTTCGTAATACACTCCGCAAGGTTGCCCGGTATCAGCTGACGCTGGTTGTAAGATGACGGAATGGGGAGCGTTGTTTGGGAGCTAAAAATGTGCAAAAGATTTTGTGAGCTTCGACTGTCTTCCAACCTTCCAAGGAACACAACAGGATTGCAGTTCATTCAATCAGTATTTCAATCATGATAAACATTTATTTCTTTGTTGCTTAATATTATTTTAATTTTGTACATACTTCAGGGTTTAATTAGGTACTAGTCGTCTTGTGCGTGGCGGTCATTAGATATAGCTAGGATTACTTTTTTCAAGGCATGGACATTTTCTTTGACATTTTTTTTTAAGGAGGGAAATTTATTTTGTGGGAGTGAAACGTGCAAAAACAGTAAATACCACAATAGTGAACAATTCTGTAAAAGCTAACTTTTAAAGGATGAAATGGAGGATAAGGGGTGGAAACAAGGGGAAGGTTATGGGGTCATGACTCTCTCCCCCCCCCCTTAACCATCGACAATTTCATCCATTCATCATTGTTTTATGTGATCAAAATTTAATACACTCAAACCTGTTTTTGTGCGGTGGATAGGGACAACATAAAAAATCGCATTAAAAAACCGTTCATTTTATATAAAAAAACTGTCCGTTTTATATAGAATTTTGTCAATTGAGTCTCAATCTGATTGCAATTTTCACATACCGCACAAAAAAAAAAAAAAATCGCACAAAAAGAGACCGCACATAAAAAGATTTGAGTGTAATTGAATACAAGATAAATGGGTGTAAAATATCATGCAAATATATTATTACGCATTCTGTTTAAATAATCAATGAATACAATTTAGGTGTTTTCAATGAACTTTTTCCTTCATTAATAGTTTGATTTACTAAATATTTGAAATTATTCTTCCATTCATTGCTTCTGAAATTAATTAATAAAGTTTGCACCCTGTAAAGTACCTTATTCCTATCCGATTTGGTGCTTTTGATTGACACCCAAACAATTCCAGAACTTCTTCGTACCCTAAACTCTATATTTTGCAACGTGATCCCACTCCCCCCCCCCCCCCTAAAGAGCTAGTCTGTATCGGGAAGATGTCTGGGAGAAAAAAGAGATATGCACTATTTTGATTTAGTAGTAAGTGTTCAAAAAATTCAAGTTAAAGAAATAGAAAAACATTCACGCATACAAATGTAAACTAGTATATATATATATTTTAATTATTTCGCTTCAACGATGCTGAATTTGTATATCTTGAATTCAAAGTCTAAAAATATGCTGGGCTAAGTTTTTGACACGTGATTCCGATTCTCAATCCATAAAATAACCTTGTTTGGGGGGGGGGGGCTACTAATATTTCTGGTGAGCGTACAACCAGGGCAGTGTAGTCGGAGTCGGACTGATTTTGAGGTAAAGAATTCAGGGAGGAGTCGATCATTTTCCCTCAAATCTGCAACTCTCCCAGTACTTGCGTTGTCGGAGTCAGAGTCGGAGTTGGACTGATTTTGAGGCAAAAGAGTCGGAGTCGGATTCGAAACTGAAAACTTTAAAATTCCCGGAGTCGGAATTTTTAATTTCTTCTTTGACTCCGTGGTCCTGAGTTCAACACACTTTGCAACATTGCGAAATGTATTATGTTCTGCAATGACATATTTGACACACATGTTAAATGTGCTTGCAAACATTGCCACATGATTGCAAATATGATCGAAATGTAATGAATTTGCATAGCAGACAATTTTTGCAGTGCTTCGAAAAACTCATAAAATTGTTCAACAACGTATATAGGAATTTATTTATTTCTGGAGGGTTCCAAGCCAAATATTATGAGTACTTTCCAACTGTAAGTAAAAAGGAATATTTATAATGAGTAGTTTTAAGTTTATTTCGGGGACGTTGGGCTCTTTCGATCCCCTCCCCTAAATACACCCTTAAAAATATCTTGACAATTTGTTTCTGCTTTGCTGGGTTGCGTTTTTTCACATCACCAGTTTGATATGGACCATCTGTTGGGCTAAATTTCTTGATGTTCCATAATTGTGGAATTTTCTTTCTGTCAAATGACAGGTTCTCCCTTTAATTTGGGGAAAAAATGTTTGAAGAAAATCCTCCTTTGAAATCATGTTGAAGAAGTTGAAAATGCCAATATGTCGCTAAAACTGCATGATCTTTAAATAAAATTGCAACTATACTAGGCATTTTTTTTTTTTTAATTCGACTAGCACCTGGAAGCTCATGACTTTATACTCAGGTAAAAGAGCTCTTTATGAACTCGAAATACGTGACTGCAATAAATTTATTTTAGCTATTCGTACTATTATGGTGCCGGTTTCCCTGATTTATTCTACTTTTGTATTAAAAGATGTGCATTTTCTTTTTCCTAGCTTTCATTTCATTTTTTTTTCCTCTGAAGGAAAGAAGCACTGTGCTGGGAACACTTTGGGACACATGTGGTTCCCTGGACATCTCAAACAAATAGCTTTCCAAAATGTAATTGAACAAAATTACCTTTATTTGAAACGGATATGCATTCGCACCCAGCTTGTTCATCAGTCGCTCTTGCATTCTGGAATTCGGACGTCTGTTGGTTTCTGTTTCGTGAGGCGACGGGTAAATCTGCTCAGAAGCCAAATACAACTCCTTTACGAATTTCAGTCCCATTACCTCGTCATCTTCTCTTCCATATCGAAATATTGCAATGACATGACCATAAACTTGACGATGCTTCAAGTACTCATCGTCCAGAAGCACAATCCCTTCTGCAAAATTATCAACAAATGTAGCTAAAATATTACTGAAAGGTAATTCCACGGGTTATTGACTAACAGTTTTAAAGTAAAACAATAAGTATTTTGTAACATTCAACGATAAATATACATTGTACAAAAAATCTGTTTCCCCTGGATTGTTGTATTTTTTAAGATGAATGCTAGGTATAGTTCAATGGTCTCCAAACTTTTTACCCGAAGGACCATTTTGAAAATTTTCTTGAGAGTCGCGGGCCAATACCAAAACAGAGACATCTCATCATACAAAATGTCCTTCAGAACCACAGGCAAACTTGTGTTTTCAAACTAATGGGAACATGAAAAATTATCATTATTGTTATTATTATTATTTAATTAAAAGCGTTGTTGTGGTATTCCCAGAATTCAAAAACAGGTCTCAAATTTTACAACAAATCTTCAGTCTTTGTCCTCCAGATGTCCGATTAATCGCAGCCGGCCACCTTGTCTAGTGGATAGAGAAGTCTGAGAGCAGATGGGGAGGTTCCGCGTTCAAATCCTGGCTCGGAATGGATGTACTTTCTCTCTCCTGTCCTTGTCTTTTCTGTGTGTGAACGTGCTGTTATGCTGTGAAAGGTTACCTATCTAAGAACGGATCCTTGTGTGTACTCTGGAAGTCGGACTTCACACCAAAATTATGGTACAGATGGAAAAGTGAAGCAACGCACCACAAATTGCCAACAGCTGATACAAAATAACAACACCGGAAGTAAAACGATTTTCCCTCTTATCGTTAGAACATTAACTACTGCTTTAAAGCACTAAATCATCAAAATTATCGATTCCAAAATTTCACTAGCTATTAACGCTAATGAAATTTTCGTAATTTATCATCATTTGTTATTATTCGGGAATAAATTCGATTCATCACATGTTAGAAAAATTTGTATAACTTTATTTAGTCTCTTATTGACGCTGAAATATTTTAGAAGCCAGATTTTAGAATCTCGCGGGCCACTGTTGGCCCATGGGTCGTAGTTTGGAGACCCTTGATTTTCAAAAATACAAGTTGGATGATTTAAAAAAAAAAGTGATAAAAACATAGTAACTGACTGACATTCTACTTTCATTATTGTGAGTCAGTTACCATGTTTTAACATTTTAAAAAACATAATCCAACTTGTCTTTAGGAATTCCATAATACCATTATATTCTGCTTAAAAAAATACAGTAATCCAGGTGAATAGCGCTTCTGTATAATGTATATTCTGCATTGAATGTCACGAAATACATACTGTTTTGCTTTAAAAATGTCAGTTACCCCTGGAATTGTCCTGAAAGAATATTAATTTTGCATGTACACTGTACACTGTACAGGCTCTAGTAAGCAGGTAAGAAAGGAGAAGGATAATGAGGAAAGTCATCCAAAAATTTACCGTAGAATGAAGAAAGACGAAGATTTTGAACTTTCAAACGATATTTTATCTTAAAACTGGGAAGATTGACATTACCTTTCTTCCCTGCGCTCTTCAAATATATTACATTTTCCCATTAGCTTAGGTGGAACGAGTGCAATCCAGTGTAGTAGCATCCAGTGGCGTAGCATCAGTGAACAACACAGTACCCTTAACATTTCTATTACGAATTATACATTATTTTTACAACTTGCACACCGCAGACTAGTGTATTTTAAGTAAATTCAGCTATCAAAATGATTCAACTTTAGATTATTTTATTTGGTCTGACAAACAGGCGCGCCCCAAACTTAAATGTTTGGGAGTTTGGAAATTCTCAATTTTCCGAAAGGAACTCCAAATTTTGCCGAATTGTCAGAAAAAAAATTGCCGAATAAGGGTATTTTTGGAAGGTCACAATGACTTCCCGTGACCTGCCATCGGGGCGAACCTGCTGACAAATTTGATTACAACCGTCCTTGAATGCATAACGTGTGAGTGTCTAAGAAAATGTAGAGAAATGTGCACTTTACACTCCAGGGTCCCCCGTACCTACCACTATTTGTAGTTTAACCAGTTGGATGGGACCCTGAAGACAGCTCTGATTTTTTGGTCCAGACCAGAAGCTGAGCAATCCCTGATCCATCACCCCCAGAAGTATCGTTTTACTTGGAGAACTTTGTGACTATGAACCTGTTTAACGTCCCCCAGTCACCATTAATGGAGACATTGGATCTTCGACAGGCTAGGATTGAACCCGGGACCCTCCGGTCATAAGTCCGATGCCTTACCAAGCAGGCCACCACGGTCTTAGAGAAATATACAGGATAACTGTCCAGAGTCTGCGGCAGAATCAAATTTGCTACCGTAAATGAACAGAATCAAACTCACCCTCCAAAATCTGCAACAGAATCAAACAAGTTACCTAAAACCTACAGGTAGGCTGTCTTCAATCTGCAACATAATACCGGACTCACTGTCTGCAACATTATACCAGACTCAATGCCCCTACAGTCTGCAACATAATCGTATTTGCTGCTCACAATCCGCAACAACAAAAATCAGACAAAAGGAGAAGGGTTCTCCAGTATGATTTTTATTTACTTATCAAGAAAAAAAAAAGAAAAAAGAACCTAGAGAGTTGGTTTCAAGTTGGTAGTGATCGAGAGCGGTGGAAAATAATTTTTGACTCTCCTTTGTTTATTTCGTGATATTCGATGACTTCGACTTCAGCTGTGTCAGTGTTCAACCTAAGAGGGGATTTCACTCTGGCTCTCAAAGTAAGAGCTAAACTTATTGTTGGGAATTCGGACGAACTAAACTTCTGAAAGTTAGAAATAAGATATCAAAATAGATATCACCGAAAAAGGGTCTGATATTGTATTCTCACAATGCGTTGCATAGGCCGTAACAGCTACTCTACGACTCTGTGTGATGTATACGAAGATGCATACATAGCAGAATACATGATCGAGGAAATCTTTGAGAAAATAACAAAACAATATTTAAAATAAAATCACAAAATACAGTTCATTAATAAAGAAGGAGAGAGAGAGAGAGAGACATAGCAAGTGACAAATGCAATCAAACTTAGATGTTTCCAATCTTCGAAGACATAAGTATAGATTCTAGATCTTAAAATGATGGCCTAATCAGCAGCTCGTATAAGTTTAGAGTTTTTTTTTCCACAAGTGTGCAGCGTACTAATAAATGTTATTCCGTAAAAATAAACTGCTTGTTTTTCTTACCAATAGGATCAACGCTTGTTATATGATCCACGTATTCTCTCTTGGGTAAGTATAACGTCACCTGCGAAGTAAAAGGATTAATAAACTTCATGAAATTAGAATAGGATATTTAAATTGAAAAAAAAAAATGTACACACATAAAAACAATTTATTTTTCAATTGAGATGTTCTTTTTATAAACAATTGCATAAAAAGACATTGTTTCAGTTTTGATTTTAGACTAAACTGGTTGAAGGTAAAATACGCAAAAAAGAGAGCAAAAAATTTGACAATACATTTCAAATATTATTTATCCCGCTAAGAAATATATGAAAAATCTTTCTCCTAAGTTCAATACTTATTTTACAAATTATCGTATATGAATAATTTATAAGTCATATTTTTGTTAGAAGGTATTGTGTGGCTCATATAAGTTGTGGCTTGACTTTGACAATATTTACCTCCTTTTTATGAGTTTAATGAAAAGGGAAGTGTCATTAGTTCGGATTTAAACTGGAATATCTTCGCGAAACTACTACGAAAGTAACCAAACTTAAACCGCCAATCAATGTTCCGTATTACTCCGAAAAGAAGTAAACACTGCCGAGGTCAAGCCTCAGCTTATCAGAGCTGCACTATAAACAGCATTATAAGCGCGCGCAACTGCTTATTGCAAAAGCGATAGAAATTTTTTTCTACCTTCATCAAAATCTAAGCTAACTAGAAACAGCGCTTGAAAATATTTCAAAAGGGTCAAAACATTTAAAGTAAATAAATTACTTTTAAATTTAAAAAAAACCGCCTTCAAAAAATACCCAGGAACTAAAAAGCAAAAAATAACTGATTACACTTACTACATTCAATTTCCTACCCAAACATAGAAATGAAATTTATTTTACGATTCCAGTACAAAAATCAACTAAACTAAACACAGAATTATAAAATAAACACTGGTTTAAATTACTATACGATGAATTATTTTAAATACCTAACTAATTATATACGATCTCTTAATTTTTAATAACCTTTTGAAGTCAGGGCCTCCTATAAACAACTACATAACGTAACTGACATCCCACCGAATCCTGAATTAAACACTAATTTAACTATATGCGAAATTAATCTTTCAAACTAAACCTACTCAGTTACGTTAGGTAGTAGTTTATAAAAATAAACGAACTCGCTTTAAGTTTAAATTTGTAAAATTGTAAATTTTAGAATTGTAATATTGTAAATTGTAATTTATGTTTCGCAATCAGTGTCATGTAACTCGTGATAAAAGTCGCATGTTTCTTCACATGGCCCCACTATAGATGAAGATTGAAAATTCTACTAGATGAATTTTATGTTTGCTTCAGAGAAGCCTTAATTCAAAATTTTCATTATCATTACTCTTAATAATATATATTTTTAGTACTTTCTTTAACTATAGGTAAAGAAAGTATAAACCTTTGCTTTATGGCCTTTGTTTATCAATGGGTTTTATATTTAATCGTTTGTGAGGGAAATTGCATGAAATGTATTGTTTACCCTTAACTTTTCCCTAAAGAACAAATAGGGTAAATCAAAGATTTGGAACCTAAGTTAGACCACCCCTAAACAAAACCACCACTAAACAAAAAAAAAAGCATAAAAACCGGTTCACTAAGTGAGACGATATACAAAGTTATTAAAGTAAAAATCGATTTAAATGTGAGTATGATATTTGAAGAGTTCCTTCAATTTCATCAAACCTGAATTTGATTAACATTAGACCGCCGAGGAACTATGCTGTTTCAAACAAAAAAAGATTTTACCTTATCGGTACAGGCAGGGACGTGCACAGAAATTTTGGAGCCCATCACAAATGACTTTTCCGGGCCCCTCACCATATTGTATACCTCTATATTTCACCGTTAGTTACAAAAATATCGGCCCCCCTCTAGGCTCGGGTCCGGGTCAACAGGTGTCCGTCCCCCCTCCCTGTGCACGCCCCTGGGAACAGGTGTCTTCGAGTATTTATGGAACATTGTACAAAGAAAAAACAAATCCGACGAGTTCAGAACCTCCTCCTTTTTTTGAAGCCTGCTAATTAATATAACCCTAATTTCAAATTGAACTGGCGGCATCGTGAAATAGTAAATCCAGAATATTGGTCAAACTTCAGAAATCATACACAGTTATAATGTATATTATTAAAAAATATAAATTAAATCGTGGTGGAGGGGTGTTCTGTATTCAATTCCCCCTCAATTGAGCACTAAATATATTTAAAAATTCGAATATTAAATAAAGAACTTTATATTTTAGTGCCTAAATAAAGTTATTTATTAGTAAATAAAATATTAAGTTAATTGATTCAACTATTAAAGTAGCAAAATATATTTAATTTACTGCTTTGTTACGCAGTAATAAATGCATTAGTAACACCTATAATAAAAAAAATACCATGCGGCGCAGCAATGAGAAAATTAATCATCCATGTGCCGCGAGAATTAAATATCGTTTAAGAGAAAGCCAAAAACTTAGGTGTGCAAATACACCGATCACAGCAACACCACGTGATCATGACGTATGAAATTTAAAGTTTCTTGGATTTCTCGTGATTAGACGCCTTATCAGAACCAGACCAAATTACAATGGGATCATCTGGGAAGTATACCCTTCCGAACAAAAAAAAAAAAAATTCAAATTAATCCAGTAGTATTGGAATAATTCGAAAACACACATAAAAAGCCGCAATACGAAATCATAACCTCCTTTTTTAAAGTCGGTTAAAAATAAATTCTTGATCTAATTTTTGCTTTGGGCATTTGGCGTGCTGGTGTGCATTAACTCTTTGAGACTACAGGTATTCAAAGTTGTTTTCTAGAAAATAAGAACCAGGTTTTTATTAATTTTTGTTGCAAAACATACGCTAGGGCTTACTTTGAAAGGATGTTCTATTTATTTTACGCACACTAACTTATAATTGTTCTTGCTCAAAAAGCACGTTTTTTTTTTTTTTTTTTTTTTTTTTTTTTTTTTTTTTTTAGGTTTGAAAAATACTTTTATTCCGATTTAAAATTTATACTTATTGAAGTTCAATATATTTATTCCCGTTCAATAAACATTCAAAAAGGTACAAAATCATTAGTGCAACTATGTCTTCGAATTTGTATGGGAGGGAGGGGGGCATGACCTCCCATTAAAACGACTAAGTCTGCGTTTTGGGGACTTCAGACTGAGAAATTACCATTGGAGAGTTCAAGAGCCTCTATTTGTGATTACAATATTTCATTTACGACCCTCCTTAAAGCAACAAAAACCACGCTTACTTATACATAAAAGCACTAATTTTTCAAAGCAGTTGACCCCCCCCCCCCCCCCAATGAATGGTCTGTTCTGTGGTAATTTTTTAATATGACGCTTTCCAGAACCAAAAGATGCATGCGACCTTCCGCCAGAAGCGTGTGAGCTTTGGAAAAATCTGTAGCAAAAGTAGTTTAATCATATAGAGTAGAGTTGTTTTGTTTAACTGAAACAAAGAGCAGTAAATGTTTAAAACGAAATATTCAAAACCATTCTGATCTAAAATAATGAAGTAAATAAATATTTATTTATTTTAGTAAGCAGAATTTTTTTTCTCCTTCAGTACCTTTATAGAACTTGCATTATTTTGCATCGGATTCAGCGCGAAAGGTATTAGTTTAACTTAATATTCATTTTCAGTGTTTCTAAATTAAGACTTTTATTTTCCTCCAAATAGTAAGCCTTATACTGATTCATGGACGTAGCCAGATCGGGCAGGGAGGGGCGACTGCCCCTCCTTAGAAGAGAAACTCTGACTGGTAAGCTCTCTCCAAATGTAAACAAAAATAATCTAAAATTACAATTTCAGCACTTTAGTTCGGAAAAATTCCGGGGGATAGCAACATAATCGTTTTTTCTGTCCTCATCAGACCTAAATTAGCAATTTTATTTGTTTGGTGTGTGTGTGCGCATTATATAAAACAATCATGGGTTGTACAAAATATATTTTTTTAAATCTCCGATTCTTAAGAATATGGATACACAGGCAGAGAAATTGCTAGTTTTTCTTTTTCAAATCGTGAAAATATCCCTTGACATTTTTGCGAGGAAGAAAATTCATTTCGTTGGAGTGAAATGTACGGAAGCAGTGGGGGGGGGGGGGGGTGCAAAATAGTTAATTCCATAGTAATTCCATTTTTTTAAAACAAACTTTCTTAGCCGAAGACGAAAGACGGCAGGGAAAGAAAAGATGTGAACGATACTTAGATCGTTTTAATCTTTAGAATGTGGGATATTTTGAATTTAAAAAAAGTAAAAGCACTCTAACATAATATTTTTACAATTCTAATTGCTTTTTTTCTCTCATCTTTCACGATGCTAAATTATATTTAAATAAAAAGTGTGAATATACTTTGACTAAAATTTTGAGGCGCCGATTTTCAATGCATAAAATACATTTGTAAGAGCGTTAAAAATTGCTCTCTACACAGCATAACTTCGTTCAAGAATATAAGACGAAAACAAAAAAGAAAAAAAAAAATCATCAGTAACATAAGTACCTTTCCATTGGGGGACATTTTCTTGTAAATCCGACATGTTGCCACCATTTTGCCACAACTTTACTAGACTTTCCAGTTCTTTGCGAAGCTTTCGTTCTGTCTGCGTAGGCGGGAATAACCAGTTATTGGGAGACCTAAAAAGTGCGTTGTGCTCATAATTGAGTTTGCAAATCACACGACTTTTGTAGAGATTCAGAGATAACGTGGTGATACAAAAATAGAGGAATCGATCTTATTCTTACTCATGCCATAATGATTCACAGATCAACTTTTTTGCAGTTTGTTTGAAACCCTTGACATTTACTTCTTTTTGATTGAAAACTAAAGTTACTCAATTTTATTTTAATTTTTTAAATACTGAAAAAAAAAAAAAAAAGCATTTTGAAACAGAATTGAGATTGAAAAATCAAAATTTTCATTCATCGGCTGCCAGGAATGCTCTTACACTTTCGATTTTTTTATGAAATAGGGATCTATTAATTAATTAAAATTAATGTTTCGGTATGGGTATTTTACCAACAAGATCCATATTCTATTCTTAACAAAACTAGCATAAGAGTTGTTAAAAAATATAGAAACATTTTATTTTTAAGAAATCAGTAAGGAAAAAGTATCAAAAACTTTATCTCACAGAAGTCTTCCTACATTTTCAAAAAAATCTCTACACTGTATATTGCGCCAGAAAATTAAATAAAAATAATCAGAAGAAATACACGACTTGAGTTTGTTTCTGACAAATTCTATTTTTTTGCAATCAAGAATTAACTGCAACCAGGTGATTTCACCGTGTTCCTAAAAGTTATGATTTTGATTAAATTTAAGTCTACCTTTTTAGATTTTTCATTCATACCAAGAAGCATAAAGAACAAGGATGAATAGTTAGGTACACACTGTATTTCAACTTTGAGAATGGAACTCGAAAGCAAATCATCATTCATCAAACTTCCATGAAAATAACATGAACTTCAATTGGAATTTGTAGATTTGAGGTGTGACTCAGCAGTAAAATGTAAGTTTTTTGGAATTCTTTCATCCATTCAGTTTTATTTGAAGTACGGCTCCGAAGGCAAAAGTCCAAGAACTTGTAAAGATGCATTTCTTTCCCACCCCGCACCATGGAGTGAATTACTCAGGATTAGGTTCATATTGCCAATATTTAGATCTATTAGCGACTTCCATTTTTCACAAAAAACTAAACCCTATTATCTTTCCCTGTGTTTGAGATAAGTTTGAAATAATTGAGGGGAGATCAATTTCATACACCCCCTTACTTTTTTGACCTCTGGGTAGCTTGCACATTTGAGTGTAGGGCAAGTTACACGAAAACCGTTCATAATTTTTATTTGTCTTTTCTGCATTAGTCCAATTAACATTTTGTTTTACACAAATGTAGGTGTTTTTGAAAATTGTTTGAATTTCATGTCTTCATTTTTGCATAGAACATTTTTTTTTTTTGAGTTTGTAGGGGGAGGCAGGGCCTGATTATCGCACAGGACTACTAGGCCTGGGCCTGGGGCCCCATCGGCCTAGGGGCCCCAAATTGCAAAGAACTATGCTAGCATTACAACTATATGAATAATACATGTATTTTTAAAATAATAATAAAAAATTATGACTTGTTAATTGGAAAAACTTTCTTATAGAGGAATTTTTATTCAATCAGCCAGTAACGAATTCACTTCGTCACATTTATGAGGGGCCTCAAAGAAGATTTATAATGCACATGATAAATAACTTATACATGGTTCTGTGATAGACAAAGTGCTCCCAAAAATACATTCCAACGGGCCCTACACCTGTAAATCAACCACTGCTGAGTCTTCAGGGGGCCTCCAAATTAACGTGGGCCTAGGGTCTGACTTTTAGTTAGTCAGGCCCTCTGGAGAGGAGGGTGACACCACAAATTATAACCCCGGGTGTCATCCATGCTAGGAACGCCACTAGTGTGTGTGTGTGTGTGTATCAACTCCACTGAACTTACTAGGAGCTCCTCTCTCTCTGCTCGTTGTCGTTCACTACCTCCGAAGATTGCTCACAATCTTATTTGATTCACGAAGGTTTACAGCGTCTGTTAAGCAAAATCAAAATAAAATACACGTTATGATTAGAACAAATTAAAACTAACGCACCACTTCCAGTAGAAAATAGTTTCAGTAAAGAGCACATTAAATTTAGAAAAAAACATTAAAATCTCACTCTAACCAGAAGACTAAAAGAACTTGATACAAATACGTATAACAAATTTAAAGAAATAAAAAACGCTTTAAACGTTTCACTCCTAAAACTCAAATTAACTTCTATCAAATTTCACAGCTTAAGTACCTTCTTAACATAGAAAAACGGTCGTTTTGTACGTCTGAAAAGTGCTTTCAAATTCGTGGTCTGAAGTAATATTTTGCTTTTTAGCTCCAGGTCTTAAAGAATTGAGTTTCTGAAGCTTCAAAATAAAATGCAAAGCCTCAAGTAGCTGCCGGAGCAAGTGCTCTTGGCCTCTCAACCTCAAAGGACTTCTGCATAGATTTAGAAGCCTTCTTCATTTTTACTTTTTCATTATATTTTATTTTGAACTGCTTTAAACTCGACAGATTTGTGCAGAAAGCAAAAAAAAAAAAAAAAAAACTCTTTCTAATCCAAAATTATTCTGCTAATCTCCTCAAGTATCTACGACGGGCGCCGCAACATCACGTTGTTTTTGCTACCAGTCATAATAATAATAGTGATAACAACAATAACAATAATAATAATAATAATAATAATAATAATAATAATAATAATAATAAAGATGGTGATGATGATGTACCTAAAGTATTCCCGTATGCTTAAGTGACAAACAGGGATCTAAACTGCTCCGTGGAGAAGCTTTACTTTGTATAACGGATTTCGTGGGTTCGTTTCCCTAGCTATTATTTCCTTCTCTTTGTCTTGTAAATCTTTCCTGTGTTGGTCTGGAGGCAAAAGCGCTTTGTAAGTGGTCCTGTGTGTGTGTGATGCGGCTTAGCTTCTGGTATAAATAAGGCTGCGTTCAGAAACAATCCACCGGTTACACCGCTTGGTTAGTAAGGTTGCGGTTATGACGTCACTGATGTTTTTTCTGGTGAGCTGTGTTTTGAATGCTAATTTAGCAGCAGACGTCGCTCCAATCAAAGAGAGCGTAAAACTTGAAACACGACCGGATCTGCCAAAAAGTATCATGTGATCTCGCTAACCGCGTGAGACGTATTGAGAGTAGGGTGAGAGCGGTTGCGACCGGGCCCACTGCCAGAGAATGACTGTAAGCATTTCCGAACACTGGTAGGTGACGTTAAGTATAGATGACGTCAAAGTTTTAAGTTTCCGAACGCTAGCTGTGTCATCGGTGCAACCGTTCCTTGTTCCGAACGTTCCCTGAAGAGAATAATAATTTTAAAAAAAGTGACAAAAATTAGCATATCTATCAGATGGCAGCAAGTACAGAACGTTTTAAATATGACCAAGCAGATGCGAGTCTTAGACAGTTGGGCAGTGCTAATCGCAGAAAGGGGATTTTTATTTTTTAACCTTTTAAATCCAGTTTTTAAAAGTGCAAGGTTTTAACTTTTTATATTATAAAATGGAACAAGATGAAGTTAATCAGCAACGAAATTTAACTGCTTGCGCTCCAAAGGAGGAAGGACAAATTTCCAATACCGATAACTATTCTGAAAGGTCTAGTGAATGTGCTACAAATACTGAAACAGATCTTTGCATCACGAAAGAAGTTGATGATTCGCAAAGCCAGGAAAGTCCGGAACATTCCATTAGTCGAGTGGAATCGAGTTCTTCTGAACCCAATGCACTAATCATCGCAGAAAGTTCTTCATTGCCCGAGTGCTCTTCTTTTTGCGAACAAAATTTGGAAACTTTAGCTAATTTGCTTGAATCAACAAATGACGCTTCTACAGAGACATCAAGTCAGCGACTGCATGAACGACAAATTCAACTTGCTGAACATCAAGAAGTTTGCTTAACGGAAAGCGAAAACTCTTCCCTTGTAATTTCTAAAGATGGAAATCTTTTGGAATGCAAAGAACTAATTGCTGAAAGTTGCACAGTTTTGGACAATACCCAGGACGAAAGTGCGGAATTATCTGTTAGAAAGAAGGACGCATTATTGTCGGCTGCAATTACTGGTTATAATGAGCAAGAAAATCAAGAGTTGAAAGATTGTACGCAAGAAAAGGGAAGAAATAGATAATGTGTCACAAAATATAATAGATCCTAGTAAGGATATTGCCGAAGCAACAGTGAAAAAAGTATTTGCCGAACGTCTAGAAGATGAAATTTCCGACCCTATAACTGCTATAAACTACCTCTGGAAATGACGATGGCAAGAGTTTCATTAAAGATCCAACAGTTTGCAAGGAAGAGTGTAGTAATCCTGGGTCATCGTCTGTGGCACTTACTGAAGTCAAATCCTCGAAGTTTACAGATAGCGGAAAAAGTTTAGAATCTTCAATTGAAGAAGCTCGAGAAGCGCTTGAAGAACTAAATGTTGCTAATGTTGGTGATATTACGTATCAGAAGAATGGGTATCAGGTCAGGCAAATTACTACAAGCGATAACGGATCGGATTATGAAGAAGTGTCTTTTAATGTGAATATATCTAGTCCTCATATTGTTGAAGTTTTGAAGAGAATGAGTAGCAATCATTATACAGCAGAAGGAAATGAAGTAAGATTTCATTGCTATTATTTTTCCCGATATTTTTTAATTTGTGTTTTTTGATTTCATTTAGGTTAAATGCATACTATTCGAGTTTTTCAAGCACATTTTATGTGTTTTCCTTTAACATTCACAGAACTTATGGGGATTTTTTTCTTTTTTGCCACGTAAAATAGAACTTTCACCATGTACGTTTATATAAATCATATAAGAAAAAAACCCATAACTGCTGCGATGAAGTATCTCGCATTTCAGAAGAATTGCAACTTTAGCATTCAAATGTTTTTTAATGTTATATTACTCAGGGGTGCCCACCTAGAGGGGGGGGGGGTCATGGCGCAGACTGCGCAGTTGAAATTTGCAGGGGATGTTTTTGAGGGGTATTTTGCTCATTTTCGGGGGATCTTGCTTTGGGGTCTTCTCGATATTTAGGAGGGGTGCGCCTTTGGGCTTAGGGGGTCACCCCTGGTTTACTTATGGCCCTATACGTGGGGAAGGGGGGACTGGGATCGTTGGATCACAGGCACGTTGGGTCGATCTCGATTATTTTAATGCTGTTGGAATTTTTCATTTCAACTCATGACCAACAATTAACATTCATGGTCCTACAAATCCTGTAACGAAATCATAGTACAGTTATATTGAACAAATTTTATTTCAGAAAGTATTATTCCAGTAGTGCTATGTAATTTTGCAACTTTATTTCCAACTGTTTTCATCAAAATTGCAGTGAATAAATTGAACTCCTTTCTTAAGCAAGTTCTTTTAGTTCATTATCTGCAGTTTTTTCTTTTTTTTTTCATTTTTTGTAGGGCTTTCTTTTCATCTTTAAAAACTGATCATATACTAAATGGGTGAATACTTATTGCTGTTTTTATTTCAAGATGGTTTATCAATTAAAATCAATTTAATGTTATATTAATCTTTAAACTTTGTTTTACATTCTACACGCAAAAGAAAGTAAGTTTGATAAATAGTATGCAATACTGTCCCTCTAAATAATAGAAATAGTTTGCGTAATGCGGTTCAACGTATCCGAGGCACGGGGCACGCTGGTCCACTTTACAAAGTTCCGTTAAAGTTAATTTACTAAAAGTCAGAACTCCTAATTTTCAAAAAATCAGGGATAAGAAATGTTTAGTGAAACTTATTGTAGGAATTTGATCTGCTCATTAAATTGTTTGAGATAAAAATGCAAAGTAGGAAAGCGGACCAACGTGATCAAACTCCCCCTATACGTAGGTGTCTTATAGTACTGTTTGAGTGGATTTATATTAATTCAAAAAATCATTGAACATTTTTCTACTTCAATTTCCAAAATTTTGTGGTGGGAACAAGAAAAATAATGCTAGGGCTTTATACACCCCATCTTCTTGCTTAAATTACGAAAATTCACCTCACTAATCAAAGTTTAACCTAAACAGAACATATCTTTCAAGAAGAAAAAAATCTGCATCCCAAGCCCCTGTATAAAATAGAACTTAATTTTGTACCAAAAGATATTTACTTGTAATTGTCTCGCAATAATTAAAACCATCCAATTAACTCCACGTTCTACTAAGCTGGTGGTTGTAATTTTCAAGAAATGTTTTCGGTTTACGTTTCGTTCAGAATTTTCCATTTTTTGAGTATCTTTGATCAAAATTGAATTTTAATACACAGCCGAACTGGCTATAACGAGATAGAACGGAACACGATATTTGCTCATTATAAGTGCTCGTAAAAAACGGGCTCTTGAAAAAATCATAAACTCTTACACTTGCTTTGCTTGTTTTCAATTTCATTACAGTGGCAAAGAAGTTGGTTAATTCGTATATTAACTGTCTTAATCATTGAGAAGAGGTCTTACTGTCTTTCTTGCGTTATTGATGTCTTTCGAGGATATTTCATTGACTCATATCCTTATTTATTGACTCAATATCATCGTCATTTTCACCCCAGATTTAAACGGTTGAAGTTTTTCTGCATATCATAAGACATTAAGTATGTTGATGGTAGATCAGTTTCAAATTCTTCACAATTTTTGATGTCGCCGTCATTGATTTTTTTTTTCGTTTGAATTAGCTTGAATTTGAGTCGCAATATAATCGGAAATATGTAAGTATATCGGAAGTGAAAACATTGACGCCAACAAAAATACATTTTGCGGGAAATCAATAGAAATTTTATGAATCACAAAAGCATTGCTCGTTTCAAGCGGGTTTTGCTCTCATACACCTTTTTGTTTCCTCGTTAAAATCGAGATCCTCATTAACACAGTTCTCGTTAAATCATGGTTCGTCATAAGAGCTCGACTGTAGTGCATTACGGAACTTAGTTCCTTTGTAAAATTAAACTTCTGATACATAGTGCATTGATCCAATCACTTCAATGACAAGAAATATTGTCTTGATATATGGATTACCACCGTTAATTCAATTTATTTGGATTATATAAAAAATGAATTTGTAAATAATGGGGGAGGGGAAGCGGGGGGGGGGGAGGCTTGCCGAGTTAAGTTGCACTGTATATAAGGTTATGAAGCCCAATTGGAAAGGTGGAAAAAAAAACCTCTGTGTTAAGTAAAATTGTTTTTGTGTTTCAGGAGGATCTAAAAATGTACAGTTACTGCAAATACCTGTTTGAAAAGGATTATAAAATAAAGGTGAGTTCTCAGACTTTAATCTGTAACGTAATGTTTTAAGTGAATCATTTCCTTTAGTTTTTAAGAAAAGGTTTTTAAGGATTGAACATTTCAATTGCAAAATAAAAATGGCAATCTATATGGATTTCAGAATCATTCTCGATCTTCTTAGCCCTTTAAGGACTAAGCGTTATGATAGCGAGTATAGAAATTATGGTCAAAAGTATTAAATAGCTTGTATATTTTGTGAAAATTGGTATAGTAAATTTTGTTAAGTAGATTCTGTTAATGTCTCATTCATTAACTAGACATTGTGTCTATGTGGTCCGTTAGAGGTACAAAATTGCAACAGATGTCCAATATTTGATTAGCTTTTTTAACATGGAAAAATTTCGAAAATTAATGACAGTACGGTAGAACTTCCTTTGTCCGGTCCTCTTATATCTGGATCTTTGGATTATCCGAGTCAAATTTGTAGCTTTAAAAAAATTATGTCCGTATACATAATTTTAAATTATAATAGCAAAGCGGTAACTGAGTACGAAGAACATTGGTTTTTCATTTTGATTAAATATGCACCTTCTGCATAGTTTGTAAAATAAATAACGGCAATTTAACAAACACCACTGCAGCTGAGCTATAATGATGCAGCTGAGCGATAAAACGGCACATGCGTTTGAACTAGAAGACATTGGATCAATTCTTTGTTGATTATTGGAAAAATTGTTTTGATTTTTTTAATGTCTTGTAAACAATAGGAAATTTTGTTACAAAATATGGTTTTTTTATCGTAATGAAATTCAAGTCTACTTAAGGATTTGTTTTGCTTATTGTCCATACTACCCGGATTTGCGATAATCCGAATGCCTTTGGTCTCGGTTAGTCCGGACAAATGAGGTTGCACTGCATTCAATTGGACATCAGTGATTATAAATAATAGCCGATGATCGAGTAACCAGCGTGTTTAACAAACTCGCACCGCGTCATGTTTGATAATGTGTTTTGGTAATGTTTAACATACAGGGAAAGGCTTCATCGTGGCAAGGCCGAACTCGATCCGGTAACTTAACTCTTTTACTGGTAAGACTGTGTCATTTCAGGGGAATAAAGAAACGAAAACAACTAACGCTATCTTCTGGAGTTTAGGGTTAGTCCACTAATGTTAGGGTTAAGATTTCAACTATCAAAATATCGCCAAATAGGCAATGGCTTCGTTGAAATGTAGAAGAGCAGAAGCAAATTTCACCCGTCATACCTTGACGGGCGACTTTCTAGTGTCTTTAATAAAAATGGAAGAATGACAAAGAATGCGATGTTTTCATTACATGTATTTAATTTACAATGGTTCCAAAATATAGTGTATTTTTAAAATTTTTCTTTTTATTAAAGTCCTAATGTCTCTGCAACAAGGAAAAAATATAATTTATTGAGAGATTAATCGTCTAATTCAGTGGTGCCCATCCTATGGCTCGTGCGCCACATTCGGCCCGCGAAGCAGACCCCTGTGGCCCGTTTAGCTCAATGTTACAAAAAAGAGCGGCCCGATGAAAAGTCCCTGTGATCTTCAAAATTTCCTTATTCCACAAATTTTTTCGACGATCGGCCAATTTGAGAATATAATTGCAGTTTTAAAATTCTCGAATGTCAGTTTCCTTAAAAATACTTCAAAGTTTGGATTTCCACTCGCCAAATTGAGAATTTCCACTCTTCCAAAACATTTAGTTTTGAGCGCCCCTGGTTGGAATACGGAAACTACGATTAGTCACACTATTGCAAATTTTAATCCATGTTGAGATATTGTTTTCAGGAAAACAAAATGCAAACTTCGCAACATTAACATGAGCATCAGGCAATAATAAAAATTATCTCTTGGTTTATATTCAATGACATAAAATTTTGAAGTTAGAGGTAACATGTACCCGTGGTCCTCAAAAGGTTTAAGTTAAAGTAAATAAGTATTCCTTTGCATAATTTTACTCGCAGTGAATCATTTTTGTTTTAAATAGCGTTTCTTATGATGTAAAATGACAACTATCGCAAATGTTTTTGTATGAAGTAAGAATTTTAATAGTTTATAATTGCTTGTTAAAGTCGATTTAACAGTAACTCAATAATACAAGAAATTTCACCACTCGTGTAAAACAGCAAAACTGGACAGTTTCCCGATAATGTTATTGGGTTAAGACTACATAGTACCCTAAAAATAAAAGCTTCAAAGGAACAAATGAATCGCGTTTTAATGGTACATCTGAAAGGGAATCTTAGTTCTAATCTTTAAATCTGATGCTCAATCAATTTAAAAAGATATCTGAAGTTTATGTTCTGTCAGTCAAAAAATGTCACTGAAAAGGGGTGCTCAGTTTTGTTCCCCTTTTAAATTTTTAGTCGCAAAATTAAATATTTTTGTTTTCCTTAGTGCAGAAAATTTAAACTTTCACTAGCAAAATATCGTAAGTTTATGGGCACTGATCTTTATCAGGAAATATTGCCTAGCTGTTATAACTATCTTTTTCGGAACAATTTTTATTTTCCTGCAACTATACAATCTAGCACCAATTGCTTTTTGAATTGAAAAAAATTATGTCGATATAGTTGAACGTATTTCTGTATAGGGTAGACCGGCCAGTAAATGAACATTTAAGCGTAATTTCATTTTTAAAAAAATCATGACATGAAAAACTAGCATGTGACAGTAGTGAAAACATTTTAATTAATAAATGTAAAGAAATGGAAGTACTTTTAATATTTTACGTCAAGTTTTGTAGAGGACTGAAACGAAACAAGTACCAACCCGATGAATGAACACCTCATACAGTGGACAAACGCAGCGTTTCTTAGTAAGTTTTCCTTTTTGGAAATGTATAAGAAACTTGCTATTGAAAATCCATCTGAGAAAAAAAACTCTTGAAACCTCATTTTGTTTTACTTTCTTAAATTACGAACTATTCATTCACTGGTTAACTCTGGTTTGTTAAGGACTTATCTACTACAAAAATAAGACCCTACAGTACACGTATTATTAGTTTCGGGTGCTCTAGTTGTGTGACATGATACTTAGATGCATTATGTTCTTTGTTTTTCTTTTTCCCGAGACTTTTCTGGGCTCGAGATAGTCTTATACTTTTTTTGCAAAAGTTTATACAAGTGTAGTGTAAATATTAGTAAGAGTTTGGGTATGGGAGGGTCAATTCTATCCTGAAGTTTGTGTTGAGGAGTTTATTTGAAGTATGTTTTAAAACATTCCGTACTAACTTAGTCTTAGTGATTGCAATACTGATGTTTCGGTATATCGAATACAGATGCCGTAGCCAGAATTCCGATTCGGGCGGGATCATGTCCTTGCACTAGAGCCTTTCACATTTTTCATTAAGTCGCTAAATAATTTTAGACTTTATTATTTATTGCGCTAATTATTGATAATTTCCAATTCATAATTTATAATTAGTTATAAAATACTAAAACTCTCATATTTAATTCTGGGTATTTTTAAAAAAAGATAAATTACCTCAATTTATACGTGTTAGCAAGAGTAATACAACTAAAATACATTCTTAGTTAGAAGACAGAACTAATGGTTTTCTCAACAATAGCCTTAATTCCCTTAAATTTACACAAATTTTCTTTAAAAATTAAACATTGAAACATATTTTTCAAAAATTCTTCAGTTCTATATCCGACTCTCCATTTCTGTGTATTGACATCAGACAGAGCTAGGCCATTTAGTTTTAGACGCTCTTGGATTAGTAACTGCTCCTATTACAGCCCCCCCCCCTTCCAGTGCTGCTCCTATGGCTTTTTCTAGAACTGCATTGCTCTCTAGGTAGCAGTCCATTACTGGACATATAGATATTTAATCTGCCCAAGGTAAGTCCCTCCAAGCGTTTGCAGATGAAGGATGTCAAAGATATGGGTCTATAGCTCTCAACAGAACTTGCATTCTCACTCGTTAAAAGGTTGAAATTGACTTTTCAACTGCTACCATAAATACTGGGGAAGAGGCTAATATCAAGAGGAAAAAGAATTAAAGGAATGAATTGCCAACGTTTTAATGCAAAAAAATTGCAAATTATTGCAGACACGTGTTTTGGGGTTGCAAGGAATCCCGAAACACGTATCTGCAGTAATTTGCAATTTTTTGTGCATTAAAATGTTGGTAATTCATTCAATTTTCAAGCACAAAGGTATTTATTCGTTAGTTAGTTAGAAAAATGAATATTTGGAATTTTCTAAAGGAAAGATTTCTAAAAACAATTGCTTGAAATTGAAATCCCGGAAAGACAGTCATCTTTGGTTTATATATATAAAGTGGTGCCTGGGGGGTAGGGGACATTTCCCCAGGAGAAATTCTGAAATTAAAGGCCTAAAAAACTCTGGTCTCATCAAGAAGGGTTATGCACGCTTTTGTAGAAAAATGTCTAAAAATCATTCATTTAATAAGTATTGCTTCTAACGTGCGTATATTGTACACTTCCGCATTCTTTTGAATTTTTAAAAACACAAAGGAAATGTGGTGTCCGCATCAGATTTTTTCTGATGATATTTTCAACAAGAAATGAACATGATCGAAAATTGCCCCAGGGATCTATCTATAAGGGGCAACATTTCGCATACCTCATTGTAGCTAATTTTAATATTTGCAATGGATATGGAGACGCTAATCAAAAACTATTTTTGTATAAACTAAAAAAATAACAAATAGCACAGTTTTAAGAGACGAAAATCGTTGTAAATATATGAATATTTAGGACCCCATCGTTACATGTTTAGTTGAAAGTTTCAAAATGTTTAATTTTATAAACTGACAGCATATTTCAATCCAGTAAGTGTAGTTGTACGGAAGTGAAACGTTCTAACTAGTAAGACTTCTAGCAATATTTCACGTTTTATTATTTTTTTAAATAAAAATTAAATTATTTACTCCAGACGCGTAGTAATTGGGGATTACCCGGGATCATCCTATTTTCCCGTTTAAGCTGACCATTAAGAATCTGCGAATCAATGCTGCCAGGTTAAGTTTGCCCCAACTGTAGTTTCATCTATTTGTATCAGTTATTTTCAAAATTTTAATGCTCTCATTTTAATCATTTGCTTCTAAGAGCTTCAAACATAAATTTTCACTCATTAACCAGTCATCTTATCGGTTTACTCGTAGCCAATAAGCACCTCAAAATTTAGCGTGATTCATTGCTTCATTGTGATTTGTTTTCCTTTTCAGGTTATAAACAATGAAGGTGGCACCTTATGCAAAAATTATCCGGCACGAATTATAGTACCTTACTCAAACCATTCTCACTCGTAAGTCGATTACATTTTATTTTTTAACATCTTTTATGAAATAGTTTTTAAAGCAACGCAGATTTCACAGTGCAACGTAAAAGCTAATGTTAGTAAACTTTTATGACAATGATTTGAAATGGAACTAGCATGTTGTGGCAATCCCAAAACTTTGTTATTTTTCTTATGAGTTCTAATCTCTTATGTATGATCGTACCTACTAAGCTTTTTCTATTCGTAAAAACAGAATCAAAAAATGAAAATCATTTCAAGTCTTGCTTAAATTTTAACGAATTTAATTTGTTAAAAGATCGCAAGAGAAAAAAAATTGCTTGAGATTTCTCCGATCATTTACCAACAAAATTAATCACGTGAAAAGCTTTCTGGAAGCAATCGTATGTGAAAACATTTCTATGTGATTCATCTTTTACATTTTTCATATAGTTAAGCTCACGAAATGATTAAAAAAAATCACCCCCTCCCCCCTAGAGCAATTAACGCTAAAATTGAATCGACGTCAGTTTCCGTCATGTAGTGTTACTTTTCCAAATTTCATCTAAATCGTAGCATTACTTCTTGAGTTATAGTAATGAAAATGAACACGAAATACCGTTCGATAGCACAAAGGCACTTGCTCCAAAGAAAAGCTTACTTCATCTTGAAGAAATTTTCAAATTTATAGTCGCATTTTCATTTTGTCAACAACTGATTTGGAAACGCCAGAAATTAAATCATAATCGTAAAGAAATGAAAATATTCTGGAAAAAAATATGTATACAAGGAAAGCCAAACATTGGTTTGCTGTTGAAGTGGGAATCTGTTGTGGAGCTCACCTTTTTAATAGATGATTTTAATATTGCTGTTTCATTTTTCAGGTCAGCAGCTTTTGATCCTGATGTTTACAAAGACCTCGCAATGAAATCTTCTGGGGCTAGATGCAGAGACAGATTCGTTACACCCACGATCTTTTGGAATGGAAAAGTAAAGATTGTTATTACAGTAAAAAAATAACCAGGGAACGTTCACAAATGATGTCACGCAGTGAAGGGTATGGGATTGGTGAAATTGTGACAAGGGGAGGGGATAACAAAAGACACCCACGCTTTTTCATAATACGCAAGTGAAAAAACCGTGACATGTTACAAAGGGGAAGAAAATGAGGCTAAGTGTGACACTTTGTGACACAATGAGAGGTCAAAAAGTGCCCCAAAAAAGTGACATCATTTACAGACAGCTTCTTAACGCAATTTAAAAATTCTGTCAATGTCACAATCATTCCTAGGTAGCAACATTCGTTTCATAAACGTTGTAAAAAGGTTAACCTTGTGCCCACATTTTAAAACGTTTATAAAACGTTGTGCGTTCTATCTGGGATGAGATTAATGAGGTAATTGAGTAGCTACTCTCTCATAGTACTAATTAACCTAATCTTTCAATATTACAGTTCATTTGTAGATCTGCAACATTGACGGTGAAGAAATCTGCTGTGTACGAAACTGCGACAAAATCTCCACCACCAAAAGGTAGAAAAAAAAATTTCCTCACTCTTGAAATTTATCTAATATTTTTCCGATCCATTTAGTTCGCAATGCTAAAATCACGTCCTATCTTCCAGCTGTCGAAGCAGATCCTGGCTCTGGTAAACGAATACTGAAACATGTAAGGTAAAATACTTAGTTTCTTTCTCAAAACCATGATCAGACTTATTTCTTTAGTACCTGACTCTTTAAGCTTTTTTAAAAATGTTGTTTGACTTTTATTTCTTGCTTAAATCACTTTAGTATAAGTATAGTTTATGGTTAAACTGTTCAACCATTTGGCAATATTGGACTTTACTTGAAAAAAATAAATAAAAACCTTAATTGTTTAATATCATGAAATATTTTCAAGTTTTGTAAAAAGATCTTGCTGTTTAAGCACTAAATTTTTTTTTCAAGTCACGGAATAACAAATAGACATTTTTGAACAGACAAAAGGTACATATAACAAATGTTAAAAATGCTTATTTTCTAAAAGCACTTGTGCTGTAACTAATAAGTTACAGATAGCTTCAAAACATCTTCAGTGTGTAGGGTGGATCTACCAAAACGCAATTTCATTTTTATAATTTCCTTATCACTAAAAACTAGCATTTGGTACATGATAGTAAAAACAATTTAATATACCTAATTTTATTTAAAGAATGGGAGATCTTTATCAGGGCCGGTTCTAACAGTTTTGCAGACCCGGACAAAAATTCGAATTGCCGCCCTCTGCCCAAAAAAAAAAGTATTGAAAGAGATAAATTGTAATGAATACCAGTCAATAAATATCAGACCATGCGAGTATAAAACAGCAAAATAAAACATTATATTTATTGAAGTTATACATTAAACTAGAAAAAAAAAATTCAAAACAAGTACCACAAAAACGTGTCTAAAAAAAGTGTAATCATCCCCAAGTATAATCAGCTCACAGAAAATAAAGCCCGTAAATTTGCTTACCTATGGACATTTCAATTTACTCAAAGAAAAAAAACTGTTCAACTTCCAATGTGGAATAAAACTTATTCCGCGATACTCGACTATCATCCTTTTTCAATATTTTCCAAAAAACATTCATTTATGAGAAAAAAGTGATTTTTTTTTCTGAACATTAGATTACAATGTGTGTATTGGTAGTAATATTTTTTAAATATAGATAAGCATTTCTTAGTTTTTCCTCAGTATCACTCATTCACGGTTGTTACGAATAACGGCTAATACGAAAAAACTCGTGCATTTTTGACATTTCGTACAAAGAGTTTAACTGTACTTAAATTAAGAAAATCTGTCCTTTTTGCGCGAGTGTGCACTAATATATTTTCCAAAATGTTCCCTTAAAAAGTTCTGTTGAAATATGCTCCAAATGTATCCCAAAATTTTCAAATTATAATTAGGACCGCATTTGAGAACCTACTGAGGCACATTGGAGAGCAGGTAGGGAACACATTTGGGCACATTCGTAACGGTCTCACTTTCTTATAAATGCAATTTCAACTGCTTTCTCACGAGTGTCGTCAAAAAGGATAAAATACCCTGGCTGAATTATCGTCCATTGCCCGGCAGCGGTTGGCTTCTGCCACGAGATTTTCTATAAAATCAACTGCAAAAAAACGACTGGAGTCTCCCATATGTGTTAAAAGTGTTCTAAAAGAAGGGACATGTATCCAGGGGTGGATACAGGAGGAGGGGCATCAAGGGCGGATCCAGAAAGTATTCACGGAGGGTGCGACTGATTTCAGATACTTTTTCTCTTATAAATTCTCAAAACACCGGCCCCTAATATTATCGAAGATTGTCCCAAAATAACACTGTATAGAAAGTAACCATAAGCAATAACCTGAAATTGATACCTAAAGGGTTTCATAGCCTCTATTCGGCGTGGTTTTTTTTAAGGCATGGAAGTTAATATTTTAATTTTTGCGTGTAATATGTCTCATTAGCTCTTTTTTGTATATCTAGCTGCTAGATGGCAGCATAAGGAACAATAAAATTTTCGGCTGAAATTCTGTGACGCATTGTCCAACGCAACAATGAAAAATTGTTCACATATTGTTGATTCAGCTGCCTACACTGTTCATTCGTTCGATTGTTAAGCTTAAACATATAAAAATGATTTCAGTTGTGCCACCCACGGCATGGTCGGTAGAGGGGACGTCTCTCACGCAATAGGCCTCGGGTTCCAATCCCGACAACGGATCTCATGTTCAGTGTCAAATGTTCATAAAGTGCTTTCTCGCACATTATTAGAGAACAGCGGATGGACCTAATACTGGATTCCCGATCAGCACTTGATGATCGTCTCTGGACAGCATAATCAGAGAAATTTAAGAAAGAAAAATGAAAGAAAATTGATGAAAATGAGAAAAAAAAACGTTTGGCTGATCAGGATTGACAAAGTGAGGATCGGTTACCCTCACGGATCGACATCGCTGGCGCAGCAGTAGGGCTGGCTATAATATTGACTCCAAATACACAAATATTTGAGCACGATAAATCACAGTACCATTTTTTATATATTTCTTAAGGGTGTTTTTTAAGGGTACGATATTACATCAAACTTAAAAAGTAATAAGTCAGTTTAAAGTATTTTTCACCGCTATCAGCGAAAAATAAACAAGTCCCGTTTCTGATGTCAGTCGAAAAATAACTTAAAACCCGGGTTTTTGAATTTTTGTCGAGAGTGGATGCTTACACGGGTCAGCTAGTTTCATGTAATCCAGAGTTTCTCAACCTTTTTTGGATCCACGCGACCGGCAAGAGCTTTAGAAAAAAACTCGCGGACCTGTGGTGTTTTTCCTAATTCTATTTTTTTTCTTTCGTTTTTTTCGTTAAAAAACCATTCGCTGACCGCTAAAAACATGATTTTTTACCAACTGGTAAGGTTTTCCCCCTCGAACACTTTTTTTGCAGAAAAAAAACTTTTATTTCGGGGACCGTTAAACACTTGTGAAATTCTTTTTCGAACGACTGAGGCTTTTCCTTTTTTTTTTACAAATAATAAACGAAAAATAAGACTTCACTTGTCAAAGAACTGTACCGAAAATATTTAAATTTTAAGAAAAAAATAAGCAATTATCGTAACATAATTATGAAAAATCATAATTACTGAAAATAATCACAAAATTCAGGTAACAGATGTGGCGTAAGATTATGTTGGTGTTTTCATTCTTGTTCCTTTCGTTTTTATTTCCTTTATTTTTTTAAGCAATTTTTTTTCGGTCTCAAATCTGAGGACCGGTCAACATTTTCGGCGGACCGGTACAGATTCGCAAGACCACCGGTTAAGAATAGCTGATGTAATCCTATAAAGAATATCGACAAGTAGAATTTCTATAAAGAATGCATAGCGTGAAGTCTGCTTCATATTAAATTGGTTTATACATGAAGTGTTTTTTTTTAATAAAAGAAATATAATGCATTTGTGTTTTTAAAATGGCTTTCAGCTTGTACCTTGTACTTCATGCAGATTAATAAGAACCTGTCCCAGCTTGAAAAAAGAATACTTAAACTCATTTTCTTGTTCATCTGATTCAATGTGTTAGTGTATCACACCCCGGCAACTAAAGTGTCAAAACGCAAAAAAAAAATAAATTTAAAAAAAAAACAGCTTTGGAGAAAATCCTGGTTTTAGGCAATAAGGTAGTTTAAAATGATTTAATCTAACATTTTACTATAAGCGCAAAAAAATTACGATGAGGTGTTTGGTGATTTGTTTGTTGTCTAAATTAATAATGCAAACTTGTAGTTCGAATATTTTTCCAGATTATGAAATTTCAAGGATGTGTTACTATTGAATGTATCGTTTTTACGCCACTAACGCATTGGTGATGAAAACTAAACTTTGTGCAGGTAACAATTATTTCAATGATGTTTTTAGCAAAATTTTTGTGTTTTCATTTCTTTTTTAGGGCCAAAAGTGAATCATTTCTTCATAGGACTTCGAAAACTGCTCAAGCAATGTTCAAACTAATGTGAGTGTTTTCAAAATTTATAGTAATTCAAAAGAATTCCAAGCAAAACTTGTATTTTCATTATATATTGATTAATTTTCAATTATTTTTTTACTTAACTAATTAGTTTTTTCTATCATCAAATTTTAATTTAAATGACCAATAGTTTTAGAACTGTGTAGCAAGGAAGACACAAGCATGTCTCCCAGAAACTTAAATTTCTACGTCGTATAGGACTCGCATACTCGCTATTCGTTTTTTTCTCGAGAGCTCCTTTGTAGTCACCCTCGATATCATTTTTTTTCCCAGAAACTCAGATCCTTTCTATACTCTCACTCAACTTCAGTTCTTTCTCGGAAGCTCCTTTGTAGTCTCTCTCGACATCAGTTTTCCCCGGAAGCTCTAGCTCTTTTTTGTACTCTCACTCAACATCGATTTTTTCTCAGGAGCTCCTTTATCGAGTCTCACTCAACATAATTTTCTTCTCTGTAACTCCTTTGTCGAATTTTACTCGACATCAGTTTTATCTCAGGAGATCCTTCGAGTCTCTTTCGATATCGTTTTCTATTTCGGAAACTCCTTTCGCCAAGTAGGACTTGGTAAATCCCCCCCCCCCAAAGTATAAGCCAATAGCTCTCCCCCACACATTATATTCAAAAGCTTCACATTTGAACTCCCATCCAAACAAACATTCCAAAGCTTTGAGAGTTACTGGTGACAAAATTGAAGTAAAATTCGGAGAGCAAAGCGTTAAGATCGATTTAATAAGTTAAAAAAGTATCGTGACCTAACTTCAAAGTCTTGAACTTTGTCAATGGGAAGAAATAGGAATAAAATATTTAACAATGAAATAATGCCGTCACTCATGCTATCTCGAGAGTTTCATTGTTCGTGTGGTGACACTAGCAGAGCATTACTCGATCAGTGAGTTTGGCTATTTTATATATAAGGATAAGAAAAGCACTTTCAAAAATTTCGATGATAGCTTCCAAGCAATAACTTCAGAGTTATTTGATTCTGTGAGCAATATTGCAAACTTTTTTCTAATAGAGGTCGAAAACTTATTTCGTAACCTTGCCAGGAGAGTATTATAGCATAGGTCTTCTCGTTTTTTAATCAAATATATTTAAAAAAGTTTGAGGCAGCACATGTTAACCGAAAGCGCCCAGTTAACCTGGAACGACTGTAGTCATCACACAATCAAAATTGTTCTACTCAAAGCGCCCATACTGGAAACTCAAACTTCTTTCGTCATTGAACGCCAACTTCTTTAATGATAACAAAGTTAAATTAACGATAACGGCAACATGAATCTGTAGCCAAATGGCAAACTGTTGTCATTTTTTAATTTAGTTTTTACGTCAGTCTTTTATTTATACAAAATAATCTGCAGCTACAAATAACTTTTGAATTGCTGCTGGAAAGTTAGTAAGAAAATTTTCAGAGTTTTCTTGGTTCATTGAACTTTGAAAATGTGAGTTGTGTGTAACATTTTGCCATCCTGCTACAGATATAATACCACATTGATTAAATACGGTTATCGAAGGACGTCATATGAAGTTTCTGGCAAATAACGAGTGGTAATCAAAAGACATCATATGAGGCAGTGAGAAACAAAGAGATGTAAGTGTCAAAATTTAAAAAATATAGATACTCGTACAAATGGTAGGTGAACATCTCCTCTGTCTTGGGGCCAGAAAAAGTATGAGTAGAACTGGTAGGTGCTGATTTCGGAAAACTTTTCAATGAAATCCTAAGACCGAAACTTTAAAGGCGTCTCACTCATAGGTTTAAAATGGTCACTTAATCCCTTTACTTCTTACTGCCTCATTTGATGTTCCCTGTCAACAATACGTAAAAATAATGGCCGTAACTTAAATCCAGTTTAATAATCATACATCTGCTGTAGACACCTACTTTTCGGGCTATAATCAGCATGAATTGTTACAATTTTTTTCTTTAAAGAACAGCAGTTCCAGGCTTAGAAAACTATTTTATCAACGCCTAACTGTGGCACTTATCTTCGTAACTGTGGCACTTAATAGTTAAAAAATTATACAAAATTTAAGAATTGCCGAAATGACTGTAATTACTCTTTCCAGGGATTTAGATGCCATGAAACAATACAGAAAAGATGACAAAAAGTTACTAGAGTACTGTCAAGTTTTGCACATTGCTGACCTCATGTATGAAGATAAGAAAAAAAAGTTCGGGATAAGGTCAGTGAAACGTGAATACATATTTTTATTTGAAGACTAATTACTTATACTCATTACTAAATATTTTCTGATCTTAGCGTCAGTTCGTCAGAGAAGATATATCAAGAATCCTACACAGATTTTGAAATACTAGAAATGCCATATCCTGGTGAGTATTGTTTAAGAACATAAAGACAAAATAAGAATATTTACAGTACTGTATATATCCTCTGTGAGGAACTATTATACAGTAATTCAACAAAGAAAATGAAATTAACTTATGGAAAGTACAGACTCGCCGCAAAGAAAGTTGAATAAGTTTCCGTGAGGGAAAAATGGACTTAAACTAATTTTTAAAAAATTACCGATTTTCGCCTGAGAGCTTTGAAAGGTGCGCTCGGATTTTCAACGTTCTACTGTACAACTTTATACCCTAGAACCTCGTTTATACGGCACCCGTTTATCCGGATATCCTCTTTATCCAGATCAAATTTGTAGACTCTAAAAAAAATTATATTCACTACAATAATTCTAAATTATGATAGCAAGAATGGAACTATGAAAGCGCCAAATATTTGTTTATTTTGACTAAATGTACTTCTGTATAGATCGTGCAATAAATTGTAATAATCTAACAAACATGGCGCATTTGAGTGTCAGTGCGACATCACTGCAGCTCCACTGTAAAGTTAAAGTGTTCGAGTTACAATCGTTACAAAACAGTTTTTTTCTGCAAAAAAGGAAGTGTGCTTTTTTGAATATGTTTTGCTCATCCATACTACCCGGATTATTCGGATTTTCGGCAATTATGATCTGGGAGGTCACGAAAGGTCAGTGTGATTGTCCAAAAATTTCCTTTTTCTGCACATTTTTTCTGAAGATTCAGCGAGATTTGGAGCTCCATTCAGCAAAATTTTGTAGCTCTTCGGCATTCAGCAAAATTGAGTTCAATTCGGAATATTGAGAATTTCTGCTCTTCGTAAAACTTAGGTTTCGGGCGAAGGTGGGGGAGGGGGGGGGGAGAGGGTCCGGTTTGCGTTTGATCCCAATCGATCCGGATGAACGAAGTTGTACTTGTACTGTATTTAGAAAAACACCTTTTTAACTGAGACTCTCAAAAATAAGACTAGGACGATAAATTAATTTCGTAAAAACAGTTATTGCCTATGATGCTGTTGTAAGTTATGAATACTTCGGCCCACTTGCATTCATTATGTGTTCCTAAAACAGATTTTTTTTTTTCAGCGATTTGTAAGCCATAGCTCCGGGAACAGTCCTGAAATTCGGAGTTTTGAGATGTGCCAATATTCTTCTTGCTGTGCGATGCAGTAGAATCTCGTTTATCCGGTCCCTGTTTATCTGAATTTCCGGTTAATCCAGATCAAATTTGTCGAGTTGTAAAATAGTTTTATATTCAAACAATTAATTTTAAATCATGATAGCTTAACTAGGAGTGCGCCAAGCATTCGCTTTTTATTTTGATTAAATGTAAAACTCCTGCTTAGATGGCGCAATAAATTATAGCAATCTAACAAAGACTCATGGTGTACTTGGAACTAGATCCCCTTGAAAAGGACTGGCCGACTTATCTGACATTTTGGTTCCAAGATAGCTTTGGATCCAACCTTGTTTCTAGTATTCATAATAAGTTAAAATATTCGCTGGTTGCTATGTCGTAACAGAATTGATAAGTTGGGTAAAATGTCATTTAAGGTAAATCTAGAAAGATAATTTAGTTCACAAATCCAATAAAAAATAAATCAGGAAATGTTTACTGTAATGAACCTCATTTTCACACCTTATTTGTTTCGATTAATTGCATTAATTAAATCTTCATTTACATAATTAACTATTCAAGCATCAATCAGGCAACGGCAACCCTTACTTGAAACATCAGTCCGATACCACCACTGCTGCTGAAATATTAATGATCAAGTGTTTGGTTGAATAATATAAATTAATGATTTTGTAAGAATTGTGCAAAGCGATCCAATGTAATTCTGTTACATGGCATTTTTTTTCTGTAATAAAATATGTCTACAAATTTAATGATTTGTTTTACGTATTTTACACACTAACCGGATTGTCCGGATGCTCGTTTAACCGAATCGCCTTTGGTCCCAGTTAGTCCGGATAAACGATTTTTTACTGTATATTGTTTACATTTTATGCATTAAGCAGTAAGTTACCGCCCCTAATCCAGGGCTAAGAAAGAACCACATGCAATATAGCAGACAGCTCGGTTACCACATCCAGAGACTGCAGTTTTGTTCCTATTCGAACTCCTCAGTCTGGATTAGTGAAGAACCGAGCTGGGATGCAGATGTCATCTCACTGATTTTTACGCTATGTAGTTTTTGTGCAAAATCTCTAATCTGTTCCAGGTTGCAAGTTCTTTAGACGATATCATGAAGCTGGAAGGATACCTGATGGATTGATTTTTGAGTGGGCAAGAGTAAGTGAAAATTAATTTGTAATGAAAAGTGTAATATGCCACTTCGAACAGCTCCGGAATGATAGCGAAACTTGTTTGCGTTTTTTGTCGACGGCTGCTGAGCTATTCCACTGTCATGTCCCAGACAATCACTCTAATTTCGTCATACTTCGTGGGAAGGCAAAGAGCAGTTACTGCAAATTTTTCTTTTTTATATTTTCTCTTTTAATTTATTTCGATTTATTTTATTTTTTTGCATCTTTCCTTTTGCTTTATTGTACAAGCTTGCTTATTTGGTTTAAGCTGAAATAAAGTATAAAAGAAACGTAAAGTTCCAACATTTCGACCACAGAGCCACGAAGTCTTTCTGCTAGTGTCCGCACTGGTAAAAAAAAAGGGATGTCCGCCGTTTTACTAGAATTTCTTAAGTAACTCTACTTACGTAGCTGTATTGTTACTAGAAAACCTTTACGCAAGCCCAGTTTCCTAAACATTCTCTATAATAAAACAGGCAGTTTTTTTTACGGCGCAGGTGTCCTTATTTCGTGGTCAAAGTACTTGCCTGCAATCATCGGCGCATTTTGATGTGTGCGCGGGATTGTAGAAATTTGTTTGGCATTGGCAGTACTCAGACTAATTTTTCAATGCTACTATTAAAACATTCAAGAACCGCGAATGTGGTTCTAGAGAGCCGCAGGTTGCAAACCCTTGCTATAACGTAATGCAGGCGACTTTCGATAACTCGAGGCCTTATAACTCGAATATTTCTTTATATCGAAGTTTTCATTCGGTCCTAAAATGATACAATTTCTTTAAATACAAAGTTTATACACTCCTGTTTGGGAAAATTGCAACACCATGAAGGAAGCATCATAATTGAATGAAATTTAATACACAGTTGAGGGCTAATGGTACAAATAAATGATTACGTTTTCAAACAAAACAATAAAAAGATATAGACGCCACGCTCCGAAATAAGAGCTGCTACACAACTCGGCATGGAGTGAAACAAAGTTTGAATATCTGCCTGCGGAAGAGTATTCCATATTGTTCGTATGCGCAACCAAAGTTCGTTTGTCGAAGCAACAGGACGAGGATCATGAGCGAAACTCCGCTCAACGAAATCCCACACATGTTCAATCGGTGACATATCCGGGGAATATGCAGGCCAAAGAAGCTGTACCTGCTGCGAATAAAGGTAGGATTTGACGGTCCTGGCGACATGTGGACGTGCATTATCCTGCTGTAATACAACCCCTGGCAATCCTTGCAGGAAAGGAATAGCTTGGGGCTGTAAAACGTCGTTTATGTATCGGGTACTGTTCAAATTGCCCACAATTCGTAGCAATTGTGATCGTCTATGATATGCTATGGCACTCCAGACCATAACTACGGCTGTTCGTCCACTGTGGGCGTTCGATAATGCACTCCGGGATGTGCTGTTCACCGGCATGGCGCCTGACACGAATTCGGCCATCATGGTGCCACAAATTGAAGCGGGATTCGTCAGAAAAGACGACCTGCTGCCAATCAGCACTCCAGCTTCTATGCACATTGGTCCATTGTAGCCGCTGGCGGCGATGTTTTGCGTGACAGGAATCCTGTAAAAAGGAAACTTTGCGCGCAGCCCACGCTGCAGCATACGTCTCTGAATTGATGAAACACACGATGAAACACCAGTAGCTGTTTACCACTGTACTGCCAATTGTCTAGAAGCTGTGCGGTCCGTCAGCGCCATACGCACCAGGTGTCTCATCGCAAGCTGACATCACATTTCGGAGTCAACTCCCGGATTTCTAAGCTGTCCGACCCTCGTCCGTCCGCTGCTTCCAAACACGCATGATTGTGCTGCTGTTACACACACGAGCGGCTACTGCACGATAAGACAATCCAGCTTCACGAAGGCCGATTCTGCCCCGTTCAAACTCCGAAATTTGCTCAAATTTCGCTTCCTTTCGTCGAAGGGGCATAGTCAAGATTCAGTTAACGTTTACTGTAGCATATAACCACCGATAATCATACACGCCTCGCTACAGCCGTCTATTTATATTCGGTTCGATCCGCCGTTCAGAGGGCGCTGCTCAGCATACGCATGCGATATCGGTCTGCAATTCTAATCATTTGCATATCATGCCCTACTTTATATTTCCTGCAATTTTCAGCTCACTCGCGTAAGTCCTTCGCAATGTTGCAATTTTCACAAACAGGAGTGTACTATAGTTCTAATGTACTATTTAAGTCGAAAGTTTTTACGAGAGTCTAGTTTCCATTTTACGCATAAAAATGAAGCCAATATAAGAAAAGTGCCCCCCCCCCCCTTCACATCATGCTTTGCTTATTATCTTGTGTGAGGGAGACAATTTACAATAGTGCTATTTTCGGCACACAGTGTTGTAAGAGTGAGAAGTAGAGGTGCCACATCGATGTAAGAAATTATACCATCGATGGTTTTGATACATCGGCCAAAAAAAGAAAGATATTTTAAAACATCGATATTTTTATCAATACATAACATATATTTTTCAATATTTTACACTATAGACTTACATAATGATCTCTAACAAATGTTTCTTAGTGGATCAGTGAGTTCTTTTGGCATTGCGTTAATTTGTTAAATTGTAGCTATTTCAGAAATTTCTAAGTGAAGTCAATAATATACATATATATTTTTTATTTTAAGCAATTCAAAAGAATACGTACGCGACAAATGTATTTAATACTGAACCTCAAATCATGAATACAATTTAGTAGAAATAATTTCACAAAGTCTAGGTACTATAATAGGCAAAAAATAAGACATGCAGCGATTAATACAAACTAGTTATAGAAATAAGAAAATAATTTCTAACTGAATAAAAATAAATCTACATCAAAAAAGAATCTAAGAAAAATGTATCGGCACTTGCAGTCAGTTGAATGATTAGAGAGTTGTGCAAATTATATTAAGAATATAAAATTAATTCTCTAACAATTATTATTAAGAGCAAGAAACGTGTGTTGTAGTGTTTGTGCTACATAATTAAACACAAATTGAAAGTAATAGATGGACGACTTGTTGAGGAAGTCGATAAGTATTATAACCCCTCAATATTTAGTGTTGAGTTTTGAGAAAAAGAAGTTTACTTTGTCCCCCAGAAGTGCATTTCCGTTTTCGCTGACTAATTTACCAGTCAGCGAAAAAACTTTCCGATGGGACAGAAGTTGCCATCACTGTCAAATACTTCAACGCCATTAAAACCAGTTCTGAATTTTTAAAGTTGAAATTTTCACCGTAATGTATAGGATTTTCCTTCAGCTTTGACTGCAAGTTCTGGCACCAGACTACCTGTGTCGAGTTCTTCCAATTACTTCGACCTCTTCCTCACACTCCAGTTATTTCTTACCATCTTGTTGTAATCTTCGCAAAAATCATCCTCTCCACAGAAAAAAAATTAATCTTATAAAATGTGTGCAAATGAATTTTTTGAGCAATTTCATAAGTAAACTTAATTACCTAGCTAGCAAATTGGAGCAAATTTTATTCAATTAAAATACTAAAACATCAACATTAAAAAAACATTGAAAATTAAACATCGATGTTAAAAACATCGACGTTTTAACAAAAACATAGATTATAGATATCAATGTCGCATCCCTAGGTGAGAAGTATCAGATTGGGCTACGTTTTGCCGTGGCTGATGACGTAAAACTTCATTGCTGGTTAATCTTTGAGAAACATATTTTTTCCTAAAATTGAAAATAGTAGCCTTTAAATTCTGGATGACTCAAATAATCTGCTTTTAAGACAAAAAGATGTTTATAAGAAATATGAACAGAAAGAGAAATTAAGTTAGGTTTACGTCTTACAAACTTGATGACGTTTTAAGATTCGATAAAAAAAAACGTAAGTAGTCAAGAAAACATTCTTTTTTCGAAGAATATTAATAAAAATTCTTTAAGATATCTTTCCGTAGTACTAATAATTTTATCTGAACCATGAGTGTTATAGTCTATTATACACTCATTCAGAAAAAGAAAAAAAAAATATTCTTGAAGGCTGTAAAGGAAACTTCCGATAACTCGAACTGCCGATTACTCGAAGGTTTTAACCGGTCTTTTGGGACTTCGAGTTATTGAGAGTGGACTACTTAAACACTTCGGAGGGCCAACTAGTATTTCAATGGCACCGTTAAACTAATTTAGAAATGATACTTAACTCTTGTTTTAGAGTGACGTGAATGCTGAATTGAAGATTCCAAACACTTCAAATATGGAAATCCCAGCAAAGGAGTGGAATCGATACAAGGTACGTACTGAAGTGACTAAGTATTTCAGTGCAATGTAGATACGTATCTCTATTCCGTGTAGAAAGAATCCTTTTCTTGGAATGAAACATATTTCCCCAAAAGGGCCATTCCACGGAAAACGGTTATTTTGTCCCGCACGTGACGCCTCATATATTTCATTAAAAATACTTTAAAATATTTTTGGACAGTTTTTTCTGCTTTAAAAATTACAAACTTATGTGATATCTGAAGCAAAAAATTTCGTCATTACCCTTTAAAATTGAAGGGATTGGGGCAGGAATGCGATATGCCACTTGATGTGAATTTTCAGTAGGCCAATTTCCAACTCATAAAAAATATTTATAGGATTTTTCAAACGTATATGTTCTATATATGCAATACTAAAACCATATGTTTTCTCCAAAAGGCATACATAATCCATTGTCATGTTTAGTTCAACTTTAGTTATGAGGAACAAATTTTGATCGAAAAGTCACTCCTTGTGGCTTGTCACATTTCTTCCTCGAGCCATTCAATTATTCTTTTCAAATGAAATATATAAACTGTTACGTGCGGGACAAGTGGTTGACTTTTTTCGCGAAATGGTCCAAGGTCCAAAAATCCTTTTTGTAGGAGAAATATGACTTTCTTAAGAAGTCATGAAACTTCGTGAGTAAAGCATCATTTCGATGATGGAATTTCACAATGATATTCAAGCATCCGAGACACAGGTGCAAAAGATTATTCCTATAACCGAATTAAAAAGTCTGGATAAATTGGTTGACCGTTTAAAACATGGTATTGTGTTAAATGGATCCTATTTTGAATAAATGTTAGCTTTAAACATATTGCCACGCTTATTTTATTCTATCGCAAAAAAAGTTCGGTTGTTTCTCTATCCCAATGTTTACGTAGTTAAAAATTTGGACTCTTCATCAGAAACGATATGTTATGCGAAATCTTAACTGTTTAAAGTTTGCGTCCAGTTAATTTGAATTCCACCAAAAAAAAAGTTTTGTTGAAGTGTATTCAGACTTCTATTTGTTCTGTAGGTCGTTTAACACTTCTATTACTAACGTTACCTGACTTAAAAAATATTGTAATGCTTTACAAACCAATTTGCCTAGTGTTCAACCTTGTATGTTTTTTCTGATACACGAGTTAGTGGAATATTAAGGATGTTTCTTATCTGTCAAAATATGGCAATACTACCTGAAGACTGTTTAAGAAAATGTCGAAATTCTTAAACAAATCTATACTAGGAGAGTACTGTTGATATGAAGTTCAAAAAGATCGATGTTGCTTTTCTTTCTTCAGGAATGGGACGTTGTAGAACTTACACAGAACTACATGGAACTGATTCTAACCTACTTTATGCAAGGTAAGTGAAACTGCTTAATTTTGAACTTTGAACACAAAAGTTTTAATTTTTGCCAGAGTTAACAATTTTTTGTGTTACCAATTAGTGTTAAAAACATTGTGAAGCGTCGAACCATAATTTGAGGAAAATTTACTGGCTCTTCTATTTGGAGGGTAAACTACGGCAGTGGGTAAGCACCAGCGAGTAAAGCACCTTTTACTTGCAAGAATGGTGAAAGGTGAAACCTAAAATGAGTCTCTTGTGCAAAAGACTAGTGAGAGGTTGAACCAAAGCCTGGGTTTTTCGGGAGAGGGGGGGGAGGTATCAGAGCTCATTGCGTATTAATTTTATGTGAATGTTTGCATATCAGGCAGAATTCAGGCAATTTATGCTTGAAAATCAGTTTTGAAGTCTGTGCGGCTCAAAAGTAGCATTTTAACTTGGATATTTCTTATTACAATAGGAAAAAAGAAGGTCCATACCTCAGCAATTTCGGTGTATGAGTAATTACTGGAAATACGGGAGTGAAAAATCTTATGCTCCTAGAAAATCTAAATTAGTTAGAATTTAGTTTTTGTTTAGAATTTTTTTTCTTTCCTGTTACTGTGCGGAGATTTGAATGCAAGTTCATATTCGTTTAGTAGGCAACATCTCATAATGTGACTGATAAAATTAAAACGTTAGTTAGAAATAAAACTAATGGTTTGAATTAAAAAGAAATAAGATTATTATATTTAGAGGGGGGGATGCTGAAGTCTGTGATTTTATTTTTTCCAATCGCAGAATAGAGCCTGGAACAATCGAACTGTACTTCATTTGTGAGAAAGATAGACTAGCTGCAAAGTATTGCGCCATTTGGCAAACTCAATCACGTGCTTGGCTTCGACAAGAACAAATCGGTGCCAAGCAGGCGGCGAGTCCTATTAGTTAACTTTTCTATTACAGAGAAACCCCCAAAATTGGCATAGTGGCAAACATTCTGGAAACATTTTTGTTTACTTTCGGTCTATATTTCATGAACACGGTAGTGGTGTTCAGATGTTTTGGATAGAAAATTTTTACTCATGGGAAAAGTAATCACAGGAGCAATGTAAAACAAATGATGGCATGAACAAACGGTACACATTTTATGTGATGCTTCTTACAAATAGCAGAACTGACTGCTTCAGCCTGATGAGCATTTAAACTATCCTGGCAGTTTGTGAAAAGAAGTTTAGCATTTTGCTCCGCTTCAAAGTTTGGTAGGGGAAACTTACTTCACTTTGCAATAGGTACGATCAGCAAAAACGCACTAGCGTACCTAAGCAGTAAAAACTTTACTGCTCGCGCGTTCTCTCTGATCATACCTAAACAAAATGAAGGGGTCTGTTTCCGCTTCCAGCGCGTCCACCGTCTCTCCGTGGTACAACGATGGAAGGACTTTCTACAAGACGTTCAAATTTAAAAATGACCGCACTTTGTCAACACTCCGTTCTTTGGGCTACTTTTGCATAAGTTCTTATTCCTCTTTTTTAGAAGAGTTAATTTGCGTGTTTCTATTGACGGGTTTAAGATGTCGCAATTGCGAGGGGCCTCCATGACATAGGGGTCCCAAAGAGGGTTCAAAAAGCACATATGAAAAAAAGTTTCATCGTTCTTTTCATCTCTAAGGGGCTCCAAAAAATGAACTACGATCAGCCCTGAAAGTTATTGGTTGATTGAGTTCATACTGGAAGGACATGATGGTCAAACCAATAGTAATCCTCCTTTGTAAAAAAAAGTCAGTCCAGCTCAACTTTAAGTGCTCGAGCGGTTAAGTCTACTTTAATTGGTGCTTGCCTAATCGATGCTTGAAGTGCAGAGATATAGCTAGTAATGGTCTCAAGGCTTAAATACTTCCTGATATTTTATAGAGGAGTGATATAGACAATAGCAGTTAAAACGATCATCGTGATCAATTCCATAAATTGTATAGGGGCGAAATGGAAGCTATTAGGGAAGGAAGAGACGCGATTGTTTGAATTTATGCATTTAGAACGATTGACATTTTGCATTTTGAAAAACAGCAAAACAGCAAAACATTTAAACGTGATGCTTCAAATTTTTTTAACTTCGCTTTCCATACTGAAAAGTTTACGAGCACAAAGCGTGAACTTGAAAATTTGCTGGACTAAATTTTTACTTTCAATATGCAAAATCCGCTTGTGGAGGTATTAAAAATATTTCTGTCGAAGCGTATTAAAACTTACAATGTGCAGAAACAAATTCTACTTTATGTTTTGTGCAGGAGACATGAGCATATTGATCCACTGCATATCAGGCTGGGACAGGACTCCCCTTTTCATTGCGCTTCTCCGCATCTCACTTTGGGCCGATGGACTAATACATAAATCCCTAAACGCTCATGAAATGGCGTATTTAACTCTTGCATATGACTGGTACCTTTTTGGGTAAGTGAAAAATTTCCCACAGTAAATTATAAACCTCGTTTATATATTTACACATGTGGGTAACAACGTTGGACTTCGTAATTTGTCAGATGATTAAACATATATATATATATTTTTTGAAACTATGTGTACCTTTCGTTTTCAGGCACAATCTACCAAGCCGCGTGAAACATGGCGAAGAAGTAAGTAGAAGTATTTTTCGTCCTTGAGATAAAGAGCAAGTTGAAAACAACTTGAAATGAGTGCTTACCAGGGCCAACGTTAGGGGTGCTACACCCTCCCCCCCCTCAGTGTTTCAAAAGTAGAGCCGCAAATTTCATTTTAGCGATGCAACAAAGAAAAGAGCAAACTCTTCTCTGTTTAAAAATATTAAAATAATAATTATAAATGAACAATTGAAATAATAGTGACAAAAAGTATCTTTTCTGTAAAATTTGAATAGAAAATGTAATCTTAAAATACAATTTAGGAACATCCACGATTCTTTTATTAAGATTATCTAAGTAAGGACCGCAGAAATGTACGCTTCAAACATTTTTAACTCAAAAAAAAAAAAAAAATTCAGTACACGATTCATTAGGCCGCAGAGTGGGTATGTCTGTCTAGTCGGAAACTATGGGCCCGGCTCAAATTAAAGTATTGTGCAAAACACCGAGACTCCTTGTCTCTCGGCGGCCTTGGTTATACAAAACCATACTTCATGGTTCTTCAGTTAAAATAGATAAATAAGATAGCTTCATAGGGGCCGCCGAAACATTCCCATATGTAATTTTTTTGAAAAATATTGTCCTGAAAATCATTGCTAAGTGGAGAAAAAGGCATAGATCGCCGAAATATATTTGAAATAGAGAGGGAAAAAAAATCAGTTTAATGCAAAGAGTCAAATTATTGTGATAAATACTCACACCAGAAATTCTAAATGTTTGAATGCAAAAATCGTAAGTAAATCAAAGCTTGATCAAGAGATGCAGGAAGCACATTTAAAGTAAAAGAAGTGGAATAAATAAAACCTAAGGCATCACAGAAAATCATCAGATCCGTTGAAAATGTTAAAAGTTCTTTTTCTGGGGCCTCCAAGCAAATAATAGTCTTTGGCAAAGGGAAATTAGAAGAAAATATTACCACAATATGTTAACAATTCCAATTTAAAATGGAGATAGGGACGTAGCCAAACTGAGGGAAAAGTGGGGAACTCCAAACTCTTCTTTTTAAGTCCCCAAAGCTGGCCTGAAAGTGAGTTTTTAACTTAGGTTTTCAAATATTCCGGGAAAACGTTCTCAAACCCCTTTCCTTGGCCTAACGCCATTAAAGACGTCCTACACATCAGTATTTAGGACTGCAACTTCTAAAAACAATGAGTGCTCCCAACGTAACCCCCCCAAAACGCCTTCTTAATCATTCATCATTCACGATCGAATCAATTCCGTCGAATGGACTTTAATTTAAAAAAAAAACTCCACGAGTCTCCATGAGGTCCTCTTACTATTACCGAAGATCCTTCAAAATTGCATTGTTGAGGCTTATTTTCAGGAAGACTTTCGCGGGAGATCTACCAAACCCCCTACCCTTCTCAGTACAAAAGCACCTACAATTGCGTTAATTGAATTTCAGTTTTGAACATTTGCCAGGTGAGCCGGACTCCGAATCTTTCCACCTATTAACTTTAACAAAAATATTATAAAGCTGCGTTCTAAACATTTCTTTGCGCGAGTCCGTTTAAAACTGCCCCCCCCCCCCTTTCATCGAAGGTTGACATTTAAACAAAAGCATTAAACTACTTTTTCGGAGCTTTAATTTCATGAAATTGGCGGTGCACTCAATTTTAACAAAGCCTACAATTACTTTTTTAAGGCTTCAATTTCAAAAAATTTCTGATGGGTGGCGACCGCATCTCTTTTACTTAATATCAACATCAATAGTCTAAAACTGCATTTTTCAAACTATTTTCACATTTTTCCCGGGGGAGAGCCCCCGGACCCCCCTTTACCTGTCACAATCAGAGATAATTCACAATGAGGTCGTTTCCCAAATTGTAAAAGTATTTTTTCTGAAAGAGCATGCTTAAAAACGTAGGATCTGACCATTTTTTTAATTTACGTTTTATATTTTTCAAAAATTACTTTAACTGAAATGCCATTTTCATAGAGCTAAATATTTAATTCGCATCTTTACTCACGTGTATTGGCAACGATTTGGTCGATAGGAAGCGTAGAGCGCAATGTTAAATTCGCTTCTTGATTATCGTAATGTGGAAACGTGGAAGAAAGATGCGCAAAAGTGCATCATTTGACGTCATAAAGACCACACCTTGCTTGAAAAATCGGACATTTGAAAAAATTAATAAATAACTAAAAAAATGAAATGTATGTAAAATGAAAGTATTTTCTGGGTCAATGTTTTTTTTTTCTTGCTTATTCGACCAATATGTGACTAAAAGTAGTACTTTTGACTGAAGGAAACAACCCCATTGTGTGCTTGAAGTTAAACTGAAAAATCAGTCGATGAGGATCCAGAGTCTCTTCCTTTCTTAGCATCACCATAGATCGTCTAAAACAGTTTTTTCAAATAACAATCTTGAAAAATTCCCGGGGGAGAACCCCCGTACCCCCGCTTTTAAGCATGATCAAATGTAACTTACGGTTGTGTTTTGGAAACCTAAATTTGGGTAAAAATTATTGGGAGAAGCTATCCTGGACCTCCTCTCCCCTTTCTCCCCAATTTAAAATATAGTCTAAAACTGCGTTTTTATATCTTAAATTTCGAAAAACTGCCAGGGGGTAGCCTTCCGACACCCCTATTTCTGAAGGAATATTATCCTTACAATTAAATTTATATTGCTAGTACTAAGGTCTAGTAATATGACTATCACTGCTAAACCAGAAGCTAAATCTCTCTCTGCATATTGGAATATGCGTTTGAAACAATTTAGGGGCCGCCAAATGCGTACACCCCCCTGTTTTTTGACCTAGCGACGACCCTAGTGCTAACGCCCTCCGTCTCTAAGAGCTATTCATGTGAACGATATCGCATTTTTTCCAACATTTTTGACTCCCTTTCCTTTTTGTCAAAGTGATACGCTTCACCCCCCTACCCTTGTGACAACGTGTGAGGGGGGGGGGGTAAGCATTCTTTGTCACATGTCACTCTGTTTTTCATAAACTTTTTTATTAAATAGTGACCACCCTGAAACCGTGACAACATTTTTAGACAATCCCTTAGTTGCTACATTTTAATATTTTTGCACTGATTATTAATGATATTTTTAGGATTTCATGTGCACATTTTTTGCGAGTTTTAGGTGTGCTATGCCATCAGCATTTGTTTCCCAAGCATTTCTTCCTTGCACCCAATTTATTGCAAAAATTCAATTAGCACACTCTTAATCCCTTACGCCCCATTTGATATGGACTATCCCACCATTATACCAGAAAGATCAGATTGCTTTCTAATGAACTCGCGATTGAAGATAGTTTTATGCGATTACTGGTGGAAGAGTCCATTCAAAATGGGGCTTGGCTAAATTGGATGTGAACACTGGATTTTTGAAACTAATTTAGTTGTGATTTAAGGAGGGAATGCTTGGTAAGCAATTGTAGTAGATTTACAGCGCAGAGCCCTGTCAAATCTCTGAAAAATGTTGGAATAAAATAATTACTTTCAATATTCAGAACAGAAGTGTTCAAATCTAGCATCCAATGTGGGACACAATTTGCGATCTAAATGTAGCGACTGATTTGGAACGGAGTAATTTATTTTATGAGCCATTCCATTTCAGATCAGGCAGGGTCTGTCATACGACCATCGCCGATTTTTTTGAAAAAAAATACAGTAGTTACAACTAAGGAACATATGAAATATCCCAAAAGGATTTTGCAAGAATTTTTTTTTCCTTCAGTTACAGCCTACTAAAATTCTGCACAAAATCGACTATTTTGGGAAAAACCGAGCAAAACGCTCGATTTGAAATGGACACTATTTCAGAAGTATTTAACCTATTTGAATAATTTTTTCTAAAAATGAATAAGGACCCATATATCATCTAGACATCGTTTTTGAAAATTTAGTTAGGTTTTTTGACAAAGAAAAAAAAATATTTTTGTGGCGAAAATCTTCATTTTTACAGATTTCATTTTTTTTCTTCATGAAATTTTTTTTACTAAACGGAGAAGGCAGTCTAAAGCCCTTATATGATAGTTTCATAGCATATTTTATAATCCTTAGATGCATAGTCTTGGAAAAAAAATTGAAACTTTAAATTTTCAAAAATCAACGATTTTTAAAGTGAGATTACTTAAAAAATCCATTTTTTAAAAATCTAAATTGGCTCATTTGAAACCCTTTTAATGCTTAACAAGTGGATATACACCGCATCCCGTGTTTTTTCTCAGAAAATGTTTTATTATTTTTTGAAAGTGACCTTATCGTCCATGGCATGCATGTAAAATGTCTAATTTCATTCACTGAAATTCTGATTATATTAATGCCTAATAGCTACAATAATGGTGTACTTTATCAGCAACAACTAAAATCTTACTGACTTTTAATAATATACGTGTAACAAACCGCTTTTGATGATCCAGTCAATTTGTCTTTTTATATGACTCTGTGCGTAATTATAGAAGAGCCTTTGGTGATCATCTGACTTCGTTATATAAATATATTTTCCTGGTGTCAGGGCTTTGTTATGAGAGCTGAGCTCCCGTACTTCCTTGCTTATTTCACTCAAATTTTTGTATTTTTGACCGAATTCACGCCACTTAGGCATAAAAAAAGTTCTGAAGACTAGAGGGCTCCTGCACTTATTTTTAAAGAAATTTGGATCCCTAGGTGTTATAATTATAATAGCTACGTTTGGTGATCTGTTTAGTTTCCTCTTTCAACTATCTTCAATTGATTACTTCTTTCATAAAACAGGTAAGTTTTTTTAAATTCCCAAACTATAGGTGAGTTTTGCGTTTTGAATTTAGTGTACCTATACGTATGTATAAAAGTAATCATACGAGGTAAGATCTAAAAATTTTGGGTCAACAGTCACCAATGACAACCAAAGCACGAAATTAAAATATTAAATCGTTTTAAATGCATTGTCCTGTTCTTCACTTTGAGCTTGGATGGTTTCCCTTGTCATGTAATTAAGTTACACGTTGTAATTGAAAGAGAAAATTTGATTGGTTGCGACATATGTAAGTAACTGTGATTGCATAGCTTTTGAGTCAAAATAAACTAATATTGAAACAAGAAAAAGGAATGATTTCAGCTGTTACTGATAAAGTACACCATTAATTGTAGCTATTAGACATTAATATGATTAGAATTTCAGTGAATATAATTATTAGATTTTCATTTTACATGCATGCTATGGTCGATAAGGTTACTTTCAAAAAATCATAAAATATTTTCCGAGAAAAAACACGGAAGTCAGTGTATATCCACTTGTTAAGCAATAAAAGTTCAAATGAGCCAATTTTTAGATTTAAAAAAAATGGGAGTTTTGAGTAATCTCACTTCAAAAATCGTTAATTTTTGAAAATTTTCAAATTTTATTTCCAAGGCTGTATGCATTTAAGGATTATTACAAAATATGCTATGAAACTATCATAAGGGCTTTAGTCTGTCATCTTCATTTAGTAAAAAAATATTTTTTTTTCATGGAGAAAAAAAAATCATAATCAGTAAAAATGCAGTTCTTTTTACCACAAACATTTTGTTTCTTTATCAAAATAACCTAACTACATTGTTAAGAACAATATTTAGATGTATAGGTCCTTATTTTTTTTTTTTTTGAAAAAATAATTATTCAAATAGGTTAAATACTTTTGAAATAGCGTCCATTTCTAGTCGAGTGTTTTGCTGGTTTTCCCAAAATGGCCGATTTTGTGCAGAATTTTAGTGGGCTGTAACTGAAGAAAAAAAAATTTCTTGCAAAATCGTTTTGGGATATTTCATATGTCTCTTACTGTCTGTAACTATAATTTTTTCAAAAAAAATCGGTGATGGTCATATAACACTTTTCATACCTGCCTGCCTGATTTGAAATGGAATGACTGATACCTTTTTTTCGTCAGAAAAGAAAACTAAGCTTTCAAACAAATTTTAGTACCTTGGTAGTTAAGGAAAAATATTGTAAAAAATCTCTCGGTCACTAAGCAGAAATAGTAAGTTGCTGCACAAAATTTATTCGAACATTACATTTATTAAAAGGTGTTATAGGAGGTGTAGCTTAAATGCAAATTTTTACTAAAGATTTGTTGAGAAGTGTATTTAAACAGATCTTAAATTCACGATTTCCCACTCTTGATGTTTTAAGAGTGTTCAAATTTTAAGTATTTCAAAAAAATGCCGATGGTAGGCACATAAAACATTATAGCTAAGCATCTTTTCAAAAACCTCCTATTCACTAAAAATAAATTTCTTAATTAAGAGAATTATTCTAAGATTTGAAATTTTTCAGATTATGCACTTCTGCTTCAATTTTCTCAAGTACTTCACAGACGACCATTTTTCTGCGACGCTGTAAGTATGATTTTTAATGGCTTACGTAAACAGAATACTTATTTTAAGAGAAGATTTTCATTTTATTCAAAAGGAAAATAAATCATTTTAACACGTAACCCTGCTCGGGAAGGAGTATTTTTTCCTCCAAAACAGTTTTTCTGCTATTTTACAATGGAGTTGTTTCCGAAATTTTAAAAGTATTTTTCTCTGAAAGAGTATGCTTAAAAACATAGGATTTTACCATTGTAAAACTAATTTGACGAAGCTTAGTATTTTTTAACAATTATTTTAATCGTTGCACAGATTGAAATTTTTTATGCTTCTGCACATGACATCACAAGTGATGAAGTGCCATTCACTTATGTCATTAGAGCACGGCACAAATTATCATAACCTGGCAACGCGTTTGACAGCAAAGCGTAAACGTTTGGCGGGGGCAATGGAGTAGCGCGTCAAAGTACATAAATTGTGATGTTATAAAGACCGCGCCTTACTTCCACAATCGGACATTTAAAAAAAAATGAAAACTGTTTGAAAAATAAGTTTTTTCTGACTCCATGTATTTTTTTCCTTATTTTATAAATTTCAGTAACTAAACGTAGTATTTCTGACTGAAGGAAACAATCTCATTTGGTATCCCAATATGGAAAATATGCGTAAAAACTGCACGAGTTGCTTCTCAAAACTCATTGCTCATTTGAAGACAGTTTTTTTTCTTTTAAATAAAATAACCGAAAACTCAAGATTCCAACCTAATTGACTTACGTCTTGAACCAACAAAAAGGTTAAACCAAATACCATTCCAAAAAAAAAGTTGAAATACTTGAATTTTGCTTAGCATCAACAAAATGAGTTCCTTAAGAGCTGAAAAGTTAAGACGTGGACTTGAAATTGCTGTAAGAAGAGCATGTTTTATGTGGGAAACATTTTAAACAGCGTCTTAAATTTCACTAAACGAAAATTTTTATTTGAAATTCAGTAGACTTAAATTTTTTGGTGACAATATGAATGAAACAAATGGTTAAATAATTGTTACAATGCTCTAGCTGCAGTGGAAGGTTTGCTTTTGCAGTACAACTTTTTAATTGCTGTGCATTAATCGATCACTTTCGAGGTACGGAATAATACCACAGACTCCACCAAACGTAATGCCAAAATTCAAACCATTTCTTCTAAAAATCTCTCAAAGGAAACCTTTTTAAATATCTACAGAAGTATAATTCGTCTTATTTCCGTGCAGTGATTCTAAGTATCTTTGAGCTGGTCTGGCTAACTTTGCGCCACCTCATATTTTTTAGATACTTTGACTTAGAAAAAAAAACTAGAATTCTGCTTGTTGGGTGATATTTTGATGGTTGAAATTTCAACTCTAACTCTAGTGAATTAAAATTAAACTCCAGTAGATAGCGTTAATGGGCTAGTTTCCAAAAATTTAAAAGTATTTTTTTTTTCTGAAAGAGCATGATTAAAAACGTAGGATGTGACCATTTTTTAAATAATTTGCTAAGTTTAATAATTTAAAAAAAATTCATTTTTATATTTCTGCCGAAGACATCGCAAATGATGAAATGCCATTCAGTGTTGCCATTCACAGAACAAAATATTTAATTCGCATCTTTACTCACGTGTATTGGCAAAGATAGGGTTGTTAGCAAGCGTAGAGCGCAGTGTTTAATTCGCTTCTTGATTATCATAATGCGAAAACGCTGTAGAAAGATGCTCCACACAAAGAGCATCATTTGTGACGTCATCAAGACCACGCCTTGTTTGAAAAATCGGACATTTTAAAAAAATTAAAAAATAACTTTTGGTAAAATGAAAGTATTTTCTGGGTCCTTGTTGTTATTTTTTGCTTATTCTATCAATTTCAGTGACTAAAAGAAGTATTTTTGACTGAAGGAAACAACCCCATTGCTGACCACTTTTTCGTTTCTTCATTAGGGTGGTTCGAAGAAATTGATATCTTTATTTTGGAATTGCATTACCTCTTAAAAGTTGTAGTTTGGTATCCTAAATTGGGGAAAATTTGAAAAAATTCTTAAGTTGATATTTTTAGTTTGCGCGCATAAGGCTTGAAAGTTTGAAAAAATATGCTAAAAATTGAATCATTCAAAAAATAATAAAATTATATTTTTATAACGCAACAGCCATAAATTGTCGGCATATAACTTAGTCTGAACACCAAAAATTTTTTTATTGTTTTTACATAACATCTTTCGTTTGCGCATACGCCTTAAATTGGGCTAAAATCTCCTGCCCAATCTAAGGCGTATGCGCGAACTAACTCTTATGTAAAAGCTATTTTAAAAAAATTTAGGTTCAAACTACGCTTTTTGTAGACAATTTATGGCTGTTGCATAATGAAAAAAAATCAAGTAGCCAGTCGAGATTTTCGGAATGCAGAAAATGGTCCTCTCTCAGTGCCGAATCTTTAGGTTTAGATTTCTCGAAGGCGGGGCAGCCCTTCAGGCAGAGCCGTCGACAGGAATTATCGGCCCGTAAGCAACTTTCTTCAGGGCTCCTACCTTTTTACTTAGTCCTCCTTTTTCTAGACTAATTTTTCACATAAATATCCTGAATATTGTAAGTTTATCTGATAGTTTCTTTTTTACCGGAAGTTTTTTTCAATTAAAATTGATTTGCGATTTC
>NC_072739.1:87523081-87534789 GCF_026930045.1 Uloborus diversus | reverse complement strand
GACGCCGTCAGTATAATATCAAGATCTGTCAAGGTTGATGCAAGAAATTTTGCTAGTAGGGAAGATGCTTTGGTTTATCAATAGATTTATTTCAAACAAATCTAAAGAAGTTCTTCTGCCGTTATATAGAAGTTTGGTAAGACCTCATTTGGAGTATGCCGTTCAGTTTTGGTCTCCTTATCTTAAGAAAGATATTAATGTATTGGAAAGGGTTCAAAGGCGGGCTACAAGGCTAATAAATGGACTTTCTCATTTATGATTCCAGGCTTAGAAGGCTAAAAATGTACAGTCTTGAGCAAAGAAGAGACCGAGGGGACACGACTCAATTGTTTAAATTTATTAAAATGAAAGATGTTGCGGGGCTGAAGTTTAGCACTGATACCAGGACAAGGGGTCATTGTTTTAAGCTATTTAAATCTCAGGCTAACATGGATATTAGAAAAAATTATTATCATAGCAGGGTAGTGGAACCTTGGAACAGCTTACCGAAAGAGGTGGCAATGAGCACGGGAGTAGTTTTAAGAGGGCCATTGATCTTCACTGGGGATTGTAAATTGACTAGGACCAGTCTAGCTGGGCCCAGGGCCTGTTGCTGGTCGTCACTTTTGTATTTGTTTTTGTATTTGTATAAATGTTTTTGTAAGATGTAGCAGTTAATGTAATTCTGTCCAAGCCCTTTGTAAGTTGACAAAGTGTTTTGCTTTGACCGAAGAAGCATCAACACTGGCAAAAGCAATAGCACCTGTTTTACTCGCACAAAATAATTAGGAAGTAATTAATTCGGGAATTAAATCACCACATTATAGAATGGGGTAGTTTCCAAAATTTTAAAAGTATTTTTTTTCTGAAAGAGCTTGCAGTCCCTATATTAGAAACGCTTGTGCCCTTGCTGTTCACTATTTTGTTTTATACTTTTGAAAGCCCGTTCTTTCAAATTTATATTTATTAATCGATAAACGAGCCTCCGTGGCTTTGTGATTCGCAACTCCAACGAACTATAGGGGGCACTGAAGTCACTGTCTAATGGCGGAATTGAAAACTAAAACAAACGCACATGGTAACGAAGAAAATGCTAAAAGTGTTGTGATTTTTGTTCGTACGTATGATTGTTTCGCTTTATTCTTTTTAAATTAATTTTCAAAGTCTTGTGGATATTCTGGCCCACGTAGAAAGAAATGAGAATTCAAGAAGCATTACTAAACGTCAAACATTAATGCAAAGTACAGTCCCTCAATATTTTTTTCGAGCAACGGGACCCCGGAGGAAAAACCAAAGACGGGGCGACCAACCGCTCGGTGAGCATATGGGTTTCAGCGCCCCCACACGATCGTCGCGAGAACCTCCGCAACGCTGTAACAGGGCTCGGAGAGCGCCTCCTAGTGATTTTTTCCAGGAACCTTCGCAACGCTGTAAGAGGGCTCGGAGAGCGCCTCCTAGTGATTTTTTCCAGGAACCATCGCAACGCTGTAAGAGAAACGGGCTAGAAGAGCGCCTTCTAGTGATTTTTACGAGAATCATCTTAGACCTGTTCGCGAACCTTGGTCATCGTCCTTAAACAGCGCCATCTGCCTCGTTCACGACGCCACCTCGCGAATTTTTACGAGAATCACCTTTATACGCGAACCTTGGTCAGCTTCGCCTGGAAACAGCGCCATCTGCCTCGTTCACGATGCCACCACGCGATTTTTACGAGAACCACTTCAGACCTGTACGCGAACCTTGGTTAGCCTCGCATGGAAACAGCGCCATCTGCCTCGTTCACGACGCCACCTCGCGAATTTTTACGAGAATCATCTTAGAACTGTACGCGAACCTTGGTCAGCTTCGCCTGGAAACAGCGCCATCTTCCTCGTTCACGAGGCCACCTCGCGATTTTTACGAGAGCCACTTCAGACCTGTACGCGAACCTTGGTCAAATCGCCGCCATCTGCTCGTTCACGAGGCCACCTGACGAATTTTACGAGAACCATCTTAGACCTGCACGCGAACCTTGGTCAGCCTCGCCTGGAAACAGCGCCATCTGCGTCGTTCAAGAGGGCACCTGACGAATTTCACGAGAACCACTTCAGACCTGTACCCGAATCTTGGTCAAGTCGCCTGGAAACAGCGCCATCTGCGTCGTTCACGAGGGCACCTGACGAATTTTACGAGAACCACTTCAGACCTGTACCCGAATCTTGGTTAACCTCGCATGGAAACAGCGCCATCTGCGTCGTTCACGATGCCACCTGACGAATTTTACGAGAATCATCTTAAAACTGTACGCGAACGTTGGTCAAGTCGCCTGGAAACAGCGCCTCGTTCACGATGTCACCTGGTGAATTTTTACGAGAATCACTTCAGAACTGCTCGCGAAAGTTTGTGTTTGTTTTCGATTCGAACGTTGCTTTCTGTAAGTTCACGCAAACACGGTTAAAGAAAACGTACAGTCCTTAGATCTCTTAGAGGTTCTGGACCTCGGGGGTTCGGAGGAAGAGAGAATGGCATTAAGAAAGAAAATTGATGAAAATCGGAATACGGATCCAACGAGCCCTCAAACATTCGAACTGAAATATTTTTGAAGTTTGAAGATTCGATTAGGAATGAGATTCAAAAAATTGAACTTGTATTTTTTTGGAAATCATCAACGTTAAATGACGACGATCGCTTTCTTTTGAGATTGTCACGTTTTTCAAGTCAAGTGTTTTTTTTTCCTCAAACAACTTACATTTTTACTTCACGTGTTGAAGATGTTGGCATTTTAAAACTTTACGACTCCAAAAATGACAAAGTCCAGCATTTGCGAAATAAACGAAGATTGAAACCTCCAACAAATTGCTCAAAAAAAAAAAAAAAAAAAAAAAAAAAAAAAAAAAAAAATATATATATATATATATATATATATATATATATATATATATATATATATATATATATATATATTTTTTTTTTTTTTTTTTTTTTTTTTTTTTTTTTTTTTTTGTATTTAAATTTTAGGTTCTTGATCTTAGGGTTTCAAAAAAATGGGACTTTGAAAATTTCGAAAGTTTACCTCCAGGCCTTACAAACATTACAACGGCATTTTGCATTCGCTTCCCGCAGCAACTTCTCCATGTTTTTGATGGCCGAAATATTTTCCTCGTACGTCTTGGCGAGTGTCCGATAGTTCTGCGAATCGAAGAAATTTTTCGTCGTCCTGATCCGGCATCTACTACGGCCACCACTCAAGTCGAAGCAACGACGACGGCACAGCGGGCACATCCGGTCCGAATTCGTCCTCTTGGCGGTAGCGAACCATTCCGAAATGCAAGCCCAATGAAAAGAGTGACCGCACGCTAGTTTTTTCCCGTCGCAACGGACGATCGCGTCCAGGCAAATGGAACACGTCAATCGTCCTCCCCTCCGCTCTCTCGCTGAAACGTCGCGAAGCTCGTCCATGTCCGATACTTCGGCGACGACCATCTCCAACCGATCGTCGGGAAATCGTTCCGTGAGAGCCTTTCTCGTCTCGTTCAGTAGTCGATTCAAATCGAAGTACGTTAATAGGTAACGATCGGGATAGATGCTAGTGGCGAGGAAGTGCTCGATTTTGCTCTTGAAATCCAATTCGAAGTCCTCCAATTCCCGCAAAACTGCGTTGCAAGCGGTCAATTTCGTATTCCGAATCATGACGGAAATCGTTGATTCGAAACTTGCTGCTGGAATCTTTTGTAGCTCACAAAGGTAGGAAAAAAAAAAAAAAAAAAAAAAAAATTTTTTTTTTTTTTTTTTTTTTTTTTGAAATTTAATTTAAATGTTTTTTTGTTTTGGGAGTTTGAATGTTTTTGTGTTTTGGGAGTTTGAATGTTTTTGTGTTTTGGGAGTTTGAATGTTTTTGTGTTTTGGGAGTTTGAATTGTTTTTGTGTTTTGGGAGTTTGAATGTTTTTGTGTTTTGGGAGTTTGAATGTTTTTTTGTTTTGGGAGTTTGAATGTTTTTTTGTTTTGGCAGTTTGAATGTTTTTTGTTCTCATTAAAAAACCTTAGTCGGTAAGGAAAAAAATGATCGAAACACACACACACACACACACACACACACACACACACACACACACAAATTTAAAAACTACACACGTTTCCGTCAAACCACGTACCGTTCAAGTGCTCGTTATTCCCTCCCTCTTTCGAGCTTCTATCACACACAAAACTCAAAAACTACACACGATCAAATGTCCGCGAGATGCTTTGCATTTCCTTTTTCGACACCAACTCATACATCGTAAGAATCACCCAGCAACCTAACAGATAAAAGCACGCACGCGGGTTTGCTCGAAACGCCCTTTTCGAGACTCACAAGAACGTAAAAAACACGCAACACACAAAAAATACAAGATTGGTAAAAAACATGCACGCGATCGTATTTTTCTACGCGTTTAAGATCATCGAAGGAAAAAAAACGATCCCACATAAACGTTTGCGATTTCATGCAATCCCCTTTTTTTCAATTCTGAGAAGTAGTTTCCGGAAACCTATTGCATGGGGATAAAGTTCCGAGAATTACATCGTAAACGCGTTTGAATTTGCTCGGAACGTAAAGTTTCGAGACTCATATACGTGAAAATATTACCACTCGGAACATAAAGTTCCGAGATTTACATCGTAAACGCGTTTGAATTTGCTCGGAACGTAAAGTTTCGAGACTCATATACGTGAAAATATTACCACTCGGAACATAAAGTTCCGAGATTTACATCGTAAACGCGTTTGAATTTGCTCGGAACGTAAAGTTTCGAGACTCATATACGTGAAAATATTACCACTCGGAACATAAAGTTCCGAGATTTACATCGTAAACGCGTTTGAATTTGCTCGGAACGTAAAGTTTCGAGACTCATATACGTGAAAATATTACCACTCGGAACATAAAGTTCCGAGATTTACATCGTAATTAGATTGGACCCACCATAACCACTACCCGATGTTAAACATTAACTTAAACGCGTTTGAATTTGCTCGGAACGTAAAGTTTCGAGACTCATATGCGTGAAAATATTACCACTCGGAACATAAAGTTCCGAGATTTACATCGTAATTAGATTGGACCCACCATAACCACTACCCGATGTTAAACATTAACTTAAACGCGTTTGAATTTGCTCGGAACGTAAAGTTTCGAGACTCATATGCGTGAAAATATTACCACTCGGAACATAAAGTTCCGAGATTTACATCGTAATTAGATTGGACCCACCATAACCACTACCCGATGTTAAACATTAACTTAAAAGTACAAATACAAACTTAAAAAAACATACACGTTTCGGTCAAACCGAGTATCGTTCAAGATGTCCTTTTTTTCGAGACCTTAAAAAAAGCAACCCTTGGTACCCGTAAAAAAATGAAACAGTACACGATGGTTTTCACGTGCTTTTATTTTTTGCCGTCCTGCAAAAGGAAAAAAAAAGAGAACATACTTACCTGAAAGGGACGTCCAAGGTTCTTCATCTGTAAATTTAGTTGTTCACAGAGAATAGTTCGTGTAATCCATGTTCTATTCTCCGGGTACTGCTGAAAACATTGGCATACAGACTCAAATCCAATTATTAACGGACCCATCAATAAGTCCCACGCGAAATAAAATTTGGGGTATTCGTCGGCGCTTCCGTAGTAGATAATTTTTTGACCTGGATTGGAGTCATCTTCGGTTACCTCCGCAAGGTTTCCAACGACTCAAATCCAATTATTTACGGACCCATGAATAAGTCCCACGCGAAATAAGATGCCAAAGAGATAGAGTTCTATTTGTCTTCGTAGTTAATAAATTTTGATCTAGATTGGAGCCATCTTCTGTTAACACCGCTAGGTCTCCAACGGCTACAATCCTGGCCATTTACGGACCCATGAATAAGTCCCACGCGAAATAAGATGCCAAAGAGAGAGAGCGAGAGAGATAAATTAAAATGACTTACCCGTCTTCATCTGTAGTCACGGAGAATAGTTCGTGTAATCCATGTTCTATTCTCCGGGTAGGGCTTGAAGACGTCTGCACTGCTTCGGAGAGGAGAAAACACCGGAATTCAACACAAAACTTGGTCTTCATCTGTAGTCACGGAGAATAGTTCGTGTAATCCAAGTTCTATTCTCCGGGTAGGGCTTGAAGACGTCTGCACTGCTTCGGAGAGGAGAAAACACCGGAATTCAACACAAAACTTGGTCTTCATCTGTAGTCACGGAGAATAGTTCGTGTAATCCAAGTTCTATTCTCCGGGTAGGGCTTGAAGACGTCTGCACTGCTTCGGAGAGGAGAAAACACCGGAATTCAACACAAAACTTGGTCTTCATCTGTAGTCACGGAGAATAGTTCGTGTAATCCATGTTCTATTCTCCGGGTAGGGCTTGAAGACGTCTGCACTGCTTCGGAGAGGAAACGTCGGAATTCCGCACAAAACTTGGTCTTCATCTGTAGTCACGGAGAATAGTTCGTGTAATCCAAGTTCTATTCTCCGGGTACGGCTTGACGTCTGCACTGCTTCGGTCCAGCTTCTTCGAGTCCAATTGATCCAAGATTCCGCCCTGAAAAAAAACGAAAGAAACAACGGCAGCGACAAACATCTAATACAACATAAACGTAACAGAGTACATGAAAGGCTGTAAGGATCCTTACAAGTACCTAGTTGTATTCGATTCGCTATAAACTTAGACTTTTAAAACGCGGACAGTAAAACATCGCAATTTACTGTTTGGGCTAAAAAAATTTAACATTGAATTGCAATTCGAATACCACTAGAAACTAACACATTAGAAAATAGATCATATAGCAACACACACACAGAGAGAGAGATAAATACTTAAAACATACTTACTTTGCCGTGAAAATTCCAAGTTGAACAGGTGGCAAGTCCAACAGATGAAAAAACTACAAGTCCAACCGATGGGAGAGGTATTTACAGTTTCCAACAGATGACACAGTTACAAGTCCAACATCAGATGAGAGAAGGTATTTACAAAGTTTAAACAGCTGACGAAGTTAGAATAACCATTCTACAAGACGAACAGAGTTTTATACTCACAGAAATAGGACGCGCAAAAAATTTGCAGCAATCACAGATCGAGACCTCAAATCCTTGAAAAAAAAAAAAAAAAAAAAAAAAAAAAAAAAAAAAAAAAAAAAAAAAAAAAAAAAAATGACCTTGACCTTGACCTTGACCTTGACCTTGACCCTTATTACCTGCGTCCATGGGGGGTCCATACCACCCTCCTTTAGTGGTATCCAGCAAGCCAAAAGGGTTTCATACTAACCTTAACGCTGAAGGAGCTCAGTGGGAACGTCTTCACTCTTCGGAGTACCAGCTCCAACTGATCCAAACTAGGGAAACGCGCTCTCTTTTATACCCATCAGCCAGTCGTAGCTCAAAATACGAAAAAATTCGTAACTCAAGAACGGTTCAACGTAGAGACTTGAAACCACCATCATTGGTTGAAGAATTAAATTCTCCATCTAGTAAAAATAGTTTCGGGTCTCTACGTCCATTCGTTCTCGAGTTATGAATTACTTTAGATTTAACGCTAAACATGAACTAATTCCTAACTCGAGAACGAATGGACGTAGCGACCCGAAACCGGTGTCAATCGAAGCAAATTAAATTCTCCATCTAATCATGGTAGTTTCAAGTCTCTACGTACATTCGTTCTCGAGTTACGAATTTTTTTATGTTTAACGCTAAATCTAAAAAAATTCGTAACTCGAAAACGAATGAACATAGAGACAGGAAACCGGTGTCATTCGAAGCAAAATTAAATTTTCCATCTACTAAAAATTGTTTCGTGTCCCTACGTCCATTCGTTCTTGAGTTACGAATTAGTTCAGGTTTAACGCTAAATCTAAACAAATTTGTAACTCGAGAACGAATAAACGTAGAGACTTGAAACTGGTGTCAATCGACGGGGAACAAAATTTTGCTTCGGATGACACCGGTTTTGAGTCCCTACGTCTATTCCTTCTCGAGTTAAAAATTTTTTTAGTTTTTACGCTAAATCGAAAAAAATTCGTAACTCGAGAACGAATGGACGTATAGACTTGAAACTGGGCTCAATCGACGGGGAACAAAATTTACCTTCAAATGATACCCGTTGCAAGTCTCTACGTCCATTCGTTCTTGAGTTACGAATTAGTTCAGGTTTTCCGCTAAATCTAAACAAATTCGTAACTCGAGAACGAATGGACGTAGAGACTTGAAACTGGTGTCAATCGACGGGGAACAAAATTTACCTTCAAATGATACCCGTTGCAAGTCTCTACGTCCATTCGTTCTTGAGTTACGAATTAGTTCAGGTTTTCCGCTAAATCTAAGCAAATTCGTAACTCGAGAACGAATGGACGTAGAGACTTGAAACTGGTGTCAATCGACGGGGAACAAAATTTACCTTCAAATGATACCCGTTGCAAGTCTCTACGTCCATTCGTTCTTGAGTTACGAATTAGTTCAGGTTTTCCGCTAAATCTAAACAAATTCGTAACTCGAGAACGAATGGACGTAGAGACTTGAAACTGGTGTCAATCGACGGGGAACAAAATTTGCCTTCAAATGATACCCTTCGCAAGTCTCTACGTCCATTTGTTCTCAAGTTACGAATTAGTTCAGGTTCAGCCTGTAACACGTTTCCCTTCGTAACTCGAGACGTTTATGGAAAAAAAAAAAAAAAAAAAAAAAAAAAAAAAAAAAAAATTTTTTTTTTTTTTTTTTTTTTTTTTTTTTTCTTTAAGGTGGTTTATTTATTCGTTGGAGATTCTGAACATCAACGCTTTTTTAGTTTCAATTTTGGGACTTTGTCATTTTTTAACATCAATGATTTTTTAAAGCTCGACGAAGAAACAATTCCATCGGACGAATTAGAAAACAAATTCATTTCGTCACGCCGAGATACTTTTACCGCGAGGCACGAATTAGTTTCGAGATTTAGTTCTAAATTTGGGACTTTGTCATTTTTTTAACATCAATGATTTTTTCAAAAGCTCGGCGGATCAGAATGCAGGAGACGAAAATTCGAAGTTCGAACATTCGAACATTCATCGATGCATCCAACGTTGTCTCGTGACCTTGTTGCAGCTCAAAGCGAACGGTTTTTTTTCCTGGTCACGCGCGTGCGAAGCGTGTCAAGGATGAAAAAAAACACGTGCTCCATGGCTGGGTCGCCGCGAGATGCGTGTCGAGGTCAACGGGTCTGGTTTCTCGAAAGATTCGAAGCAGATGTTTTGTTCGTTTTTTTTCCTAATTAATAAAGGGAGACTGATTTCGTGTACGCGCTCACTCGCAATTAGAGACCCCGAACCAAAGAACATGGAGTTGCATGAAGTGGATTTCGTGATACGTGAAGCAGACTCGTCGACTCCCGACATCCAAGTGCCGGAGTATAGCCCATCATCTCCGGCCGCATCGGGTCGACGAGTGCCGCGACTCGTTTTCGAGGCAATCGATCCTCGTATACCAGCAAGGAGGATCGATGAAGCTCCCCGACGAAGTCCCTCTCGATCGCCGGAGAGATCGAGGAGCCCTCTCGTGCGATCGAGAAGTTCATCGACGTCGTCGGTGCGAATCGAGTCGCCGCCGCTTTCGCCTTCACTTTCCGCTTCATCAACGGAATCCCTGCCCTCTCTCCGCCGGCTCCTGCGTGAAATACAAGACGAAGAAGCTTCATCTTCGAGTAGTACGGGAGAGGATTAAAGAGTTGTTCCTGTCATTGTAACCATTTTCCTATCATTGTAAATAAACATGTTACTAGTCTTTCTGTTCCTTTACCTTTTTTCTTTTTTTTAAAAAAAAGCTCGACCGACCAACATTGGCTCGGATTCGTTTGGATCAGTTTGACGTTCGAACGAATCGCTCCAATATCGGTCGATTGGCATGTCACGAGAATGTTTCGAATTGCTTTTGCTAGTCTTTTTCCCCCCTTTACGTTTTCTTGAAAACAGAAAGGCCCGACCGACCGATATTGGCTTGGATTCGTTCGAACAACTGATCCGATCGAATCCGAGCCAATATCGGTAGGTCGGGCACTTTTTTTTTAATGTCACGAGAGTGTTTCGATTCGCTCCTCACGAAATCACGCGACTCTGACGTTCTCGTGTCGCTCCCCCAATCCCCGTTCTTCAAAAAAAAGTAACGCGACCCCATAAAAACTCTCCCGCATCGTCGCAATATCCCGCAGAAATGTCCGGATCGACCCCCGAAGACACCAATCAGCGCACTCCGACAGAACGAGCGATGCCCGTTCCGGGGGCACCGCAGAAAGAACCACACTTCATTTCGTCCATGGACCCGTCCGTGCTGAATTTTTGCCGAACGCGACTTAATTTCCATGAAGACAAAGAACAAAAGCCGGACGTCGAAGAGACTAAAAACCATCTCGACTACGCGTTGCAACTAATGGATCGGGTAATCGAGGAAGTGGTGACGGGCAGACCAGAGACTCCGCATTGCGCGTTGGTAAGGCAACTCTTGGAGGAGGACGACGACGACGACTACGATGACGACGACGAGCATTCGACGAGTTCCGGGATTCCTGAAGATACCGCACGCGACCTGACCGAAACCAAGGAAACCTCAGGACAAAAAAAATGTTAAACCTGTGTAAATGTACCTTATTGTTCGAAATAAAAAAAAAAATGAACGAAACCAGTATTGGCACTTTTTTTTCTCTTGGAAGGGCATGGCACGTAGCTAAAATACCGAAGCCCGTTTTAGTTTCGAAGCCTGTATTGGAGCAATCGGTCCAGTATCGGCGTCGTTCCTTTTTTTTTTTACCTGACACGCGTGACCTTAAGATCTTGGTTCCTCCTTCGTTCAAAGAAACAACGGGGGAAAAAAAGGAACCGAAGCCCGTTTTAGTTTCGAAGCCTGTATTGGAGCAATCGGTCCAGTATTGGCGTCGTTCCTTTTTTTACCTGACACGCGTGACCTTAAGATCTTGGTTCCTCCTTCGTTCAAAGAAACAACGGGGGAAAAAAGGAGGAGGGTGATCGTCTCCAAACGGGCGTCACGTTCCTCATTCGTCCGTTAAAAGGATTCTCGCGTTTCGCGCATACGAATGGTCGCCGTTCGCCAGAGGGGAGTTTTTTTTATTTTTCCAGGACTCTTTAAAAAGATGAGTGAAAACCCCCCATTCCCGAGAAACACGGAGGAGAGAGAGCGGAAAAAATGACTTCGTTTCCGTATTTTCAGTACAGGACCTTCATTCTCAATAATCACAATGATCTCATGCGCTGCTGGTTTTGCAGCCGATTTCTTGCTACCAAGGATTACGAAAAACATGTCTCCAAGATGCACTGCATCAATCCCAAGACGACGTGCGTCTGGTGCCTGGACGAAACTTGGCCTTCCGGAGAAAAAATGAAACACGGACTCCATCTCCTGGAGTGCTCTAAGAAATTCCTCGAAATGTATGCCGGTCAAGCCGAGAAACGAGTGCCGGACATTGAAGGCATCGACGACGACGTCGACGACGTCAACGACATCGACTTCGTGCCGAAAGGCGGCGACGAAATCCAAGAAAACCACGACGGCAACGAAACCCAAGAAAACCACGACGGCGAGGAAAACAACGACGAAGACTTCCTACTGACGCCGGGCATAGCTGCTCAACTACGAGGTAAATATCGGGCTCGACTTCGTCCACGTCGCCATGTGAGGACGGTGGAAGCGTACCTGTTGCTGAATCTCATGGAAGATCATAAACAATTCTGTACGGCCGTACT